>NC_090944.1:75215091-75516663 GCF_040807025.1 Struthio camelus | reverse complement strand
GTTTTCAAAAAATGGTTAAATAAAATAATGCAAGAAAAAGTCATCAACAGCTATTAAGAGCAAAGATAACATTACGTTACAGAAATATATGATTGCAGACTGCTGGATTGGTGGAAGTTCAGGGAATAGATAAGGGAAGTGTCACTGTAGGATTGCCCATCCCTTATCGATTTCCTGGTTATCCACTTTTGGCCACTTTCAGCAGTTTAGTTGTATCTTTGTTCCAATCTACTCTGGCTGTTCTTGCATCTTATAACTTCCTGCTCTGCCTTAATTCCTTCGCATCCCAGCATCTCCTAGAGTTCCAATTTTTCTCAATGGTATCTTGCCAACAGAAAGAATGAGCGTTGGCTAGCTTCTTGCTTACTGAAGATCCTAATGGGTTGTGTCCTATTGTGTCACCATACCTCTTTCCAGAGTCATTCCCAAATTAGAGCACTTCCAGGCCACAGTTGATTTCCTGTGTTTTGCAAGATCTCTGCAATCAATTGTACATCTGGCCAGGCAATTCCTTCATTAAATAGTTAGTCCCCCAAGTAGACTGGTCCATCTAAGCGTATGGAATTGTGTCATGCTATGGTGTGCCTTGGCCAACCTGCTAACAACAATGTTTTTAATGTTAATTACTATTATTATTATTGCATAAAGTTTTTGTGGGCTTCTGACCTCCATAAATATCCTCTGACATCTGTTCTTTTATACATCCCACGCCCCTTTTGCAAATGCTCTTGCTCCCTACCTACTACTTTAAACACAGCATTTCCTGGCGTAAGCAGTCAACTTAATTTTGTTTTGTCACCTCACTGATGGTTCATGATCTAGTGCAGGCACAGCAGTTATCTATCTCTGTTTCCTTGGGGGCATGGGCTTGCTGCTGGAGTGTTGCCATTTTATGTGCGACACACGGAATCACTGGGAACACCTCTTGCCCCAAGCCCTTGCTAAGCTGAGCAGCACAGGTTTAGAACACCACAATTTAGGGGTTTAGAACACCACTTCAAGAACAATAGACAAATTTTTATTAATTTTACAATATTATGTGAAATGTATGTGCTAGGCACGTTGCTGGGCTACAGAGGGGAAAACAGAGAGCAGAGGTGGATAAGCAAGCCAGTATTAACACAAAGGAACATTATCCCTGATATGCTCAGTAATTCTTGCAAAGATTGTAACATCCCATTTCCCTGAAAAATCTAGAGGCTGGCTTCCATATTGGTTTTGACAAATAATCTACTTCGGTATCAGCCTATCATTAATTCCTGTCAGGTAGAAGGTTGGTTGAATAAGTCGTTGTTTCAGCACATTATATTCATCTCCTAAGAATCAACTGCTATATTTTATTCTATTCAGTTTGTCAAAATGTGACGATTCATTACAGCAGGTTTATATGTCTGTATTTGTATTTGAATAATATGCAGATAAACTTTTAGGATAGCACAGCTGGCTTAATATTATATGTATTTATTATTTGCATTAGTCCAGATCATCAGATTTATGGACCAAAATAGAGGCAAGATACTGTACAAATACAGAATAAAAGCAAGTTCCTGTCTAGAATATATTCAGAATACATAGATTACTGGAACTGGTAGTTAGCAAAAAAGACAAAGTTTACCAGTGACCTAACCAATAGCTACTTAAAAGGGGGTTGAAGGAGGGCTTTAAAGAGGGGTTTGCTGACAAATAATGAAATACTTTGAGAGGTAAGGTGGCAAATGGTGTCTTGAAGCTGGAGAGGACAGGAGACAGTCATCATCATTAGACTTTAAAGCATATCATTGCTACAAAAATCCAAAGACCTTATTTTAAAATATATGGTTTTTTCCTCCCACCCACTTCAGACTTTGGCTTGGGGAATATTCCCTCCACCCAGCAGACAGGTCAAGCCAGTTGACTCTGTCACTGCTGTGGGGAAAGACATTTATGGCCTCTGCGGCAATGAGTTTAACAATGACTTGATAATGCTCCACCACCTGATGCAATCAGCCTGCTCTCCATGCATGGCAAACCAAGCCTGAACTGTGAAATTGTGTCCTATAAAATTGTAGATGTCCCTGCAGAATAACACTTCATTGAGAGTTTACAACTATTTTTTGCTGACTTGGAGAATATTTATATATTTTCCCCTCTAGAACAGTTTTCACACATTTTTTTTTTCCCTAAAAGACCACTTTAGAAAATATAAATGGAAATTATGTAAAACATGTAACCTAGGGCTAAATCACTCACTTTGGTAACTCTCAGTAGAAAGGCACTGTAGCAGAAATCCAAATGGAACTCAAAAATAAAACGGAGCACCTCTTTCCAACATTAGTTTCACCAAAAATATCCCGTGCGCAACATATACAAATTGAGTTCACGGGACATTTCAATCGGATGTGATGAATTTCTCTCAGTACCTTCACTTGATAGTAAGGGTTAAGTTTTACAACAGAGAGCAAACTAACAGCCCATTTTAGCCCAGAGGAGAGGGTCGCACCACTTCATCCACACATTCCTATTCCTGCTCCCAACTGTGTGCACTATCTCTGATGTTTGTCAGCCTGCTATGTAAGTCAGCTTACTAATCTGTCAAAAAAAAAAAACTGATCCAGAAAGAGAAATGATTATTTTCTTCTTGGTTAGTAAATCGAATTGGCTTGAAAAACTGTCTTAAGAGTATCAGAATCAAATCGTAGGAGTGTCTGAAGTCTGAGGAAAGGGGTGAGACCTCCCCATTGCAGCAGGGATGACCTGTGGGACAGGGAGGAATGAGGGAGCTGAAGAGGAAGACCTCCTGAAAGACCCTTCCAATGGGCTGTGAATTCTTAGAGGACCTTGTCTACCTCAAATCACTTCACCTCAAGATCCACAAATGCCCTCTTCTTTCTGTTAACGGATAGTCAGTGCTATCTTCTTTAACACCAGCTTTTCTGTATTCAACTTTACCTTGAAAAAATGATCATTTTTTCTGATCAGTTTAACAGGCCTCTCATGCATTTATCCCTTCTCCATGAGATGAGAGGGCTGTCATTGGCCAGGCAAACACAGTGTTGTAACCTATGTCCAAACCCAGTTTTGTCAATTTTGATACTACAGCTTTTCCATTTTCATGAATACATTATGCTTTCAAAAGGAAGCAGCATCAGGCCTAGCAGGATGCCTAGATAAGTGATGCTCTTTCAGGTCTTAAATTATTTTCACTAGTGACCTTGAAGCCTTTGTCTAGAATTACTATCTAGAAAAATCATGATCCTGCAGTTGTTCTATATTGTCTGTTGAGCTTTGCGCAATCCTGAATTAAAATGCAATACGACGATTATCTCTTCCTACTCTTCCCATCCTTCAGGGAGACGCTGAGGACCCCGGCAGTGAATCATGTTGTTTTGAAGGCATGGTGCAAAGTAGGAACAGAAGTGGCAGAAGTAGAGATGGCTAAAGATGCTATAAGCCACTCTAACGCTATTCCAGTTTATTTTTGAGACATAATTTGAGGCTCGGCTTAAGACCTTCACATTCTGATACCTGGGGCAATACTGGGGAGATGTACTAAAGAAAGACGCTTGTCCATTAGTGTCATTTAGCAAAGTACTCTCATATGTATAAGTGGTATAAAACCTGATGGAGCTGCTGTGGTTTTCAACAAGAAGTTACTACTTGGGGTCGCAGTCTGCAAGATCGCTGTGACATTCTGCTTTGGCACCTTCCGTATAGATTTTGTCTGCTAATAGAGCCGTTTTGATTACAACATTGGATTTGATTCATGAAACTGTCAGGGCCACAGGGAAATGCTTCTGTCCTCTTTTGTATGTACCCTGATAAGCTATGCAGTCTTTTGTCCATATGTCCTTTTGCAGAGCATGGGAAGCTAGTAATGTTATTTCAAATAACACCTGATCTCCTACCCCTGTTTTTATTCTCTCATTCCCCAAAGTCATTCAGTCACTGGAGAGGTGAAATTACAATACTTAAAGGCAGTTCTACCTGTGTTAACAGATTCTACCTGTGTTAAAACTGAGCTGAACTCTAATGCTCTGGTCGCCTGAAGGGGATATTAAAAATCCTGTCCCTAATTCTCATTCTCATTTCTGACACAAGCTGTCAGAGTACATCTCTGGGATCTAATTTAGAGATACCTACTCTTCTCTGGGGACTTGCTTATATTTTGTTGCTTATTAGCCTCTTTGAGGGAAGCTAACTATAATTTCCAGGCAAGTTCAGCACAAACGTTATTAAAAATCTAAGAATTTTATGGCAGTGACAGTGGAGTGAAGAATGAACACAGAACCCCAGAAATCTTTGCTCTACGTAAGTTCAGGAACTCAAAATGTCAGTGAGTACCCAGCATGAGGAAACACTCACTCCCTGCAGTGTTTGCCTTAACCTAATTCTGTGAAATACGAGGGAGCAAGCAGAGAACTTCCAGGGTTTGCTGGACGTACAGACATAAATAATATAGAGTGTATCTATTTGGCAGGAATCCTCCTTTTTGAGGGTAAAATTAATCCCCATACAGAGCATCATCATCAGCCTGAGCAGCACTGATGTACCAGTTAAATCCTATTTCAAGAGTTTTGTTAGGACTTCAGAGAGCTTTGCTTTGGCCACTTTGAGTTAGGGAGATTTTCATTCTCAGTGATTTCTTTTCTTGCCAAGGTTAATTAGATCCAAGCTTTGGTTTGTTTTGTTTTTCTGAGTTGAAAGGTAATTTTCACTTCTTTTCATCTCATTGTAATTTTAAGGTATTAATCTGAATTTTGAATTATAAGGAAAACCATGAAAAATCAGGGGACTTACAATAGTTTTATGTATTTTGGCAATACTGAGAACAGATTGCTGCCAATAAACTGTTTGAGATAGGAACTAATTGGAGTCATGTGGTTTTGGACTGATGTTGAGGGAAAAAAGGGACAGATATTAAACAAAACACAGACAGAAATTCTTCATACAGAGGTGGTCAAAATGGGGAATCTGCCATAAGGTCCTTGTGTGTAAGCATGTTTCATCATGATCTACCGTACAAATAGCTAGTGGTGTGGACTGATAAAAGGAAAACGGATTCTGCATGTTTTAGGAGACTGGTGGTGCTATATGAGCAAATTTGCTTAGAATGAAACAGAAATTACATTTATACAGTGGCACTGCCCAAAGTGGCAATCCCTACCACAGAGCTTACCATCAAGCTCAAGTTATTGCAGACTAAAAGCATTTCCCTCAGGTAGCTGAGGGTGACCTAAACAAAGCGAGCTGGTGGTTTCAGTCTTTCTATCTATACAATAAAACCTTGTATAACTCCTGCCCATTCTCTACCCATATCTCTAATTGATACCAGCACTCCTAAGAGTCATGGAATATGTGGTTTGAAAATAGAAGCATAGATACGCAACAGAGTTATGGCTGCATAACAGGTTACCTCCCATTAGCTGAGTAATGGTGTGCATGGTAACACAAATTAACTCAACTCTTTCATCAAGGTTCAGCTAAGGAATACATTACTTCATAATAGAGCAGACCCAAGGTGTGTGCATAGGATTTACCAATAATTAGCACAGTTAAGTTGATGCCTGACAAGCTGGTAAACTACCACAGCTAATTCGTCTATATGAACTTTAATTTCTATTAATGCTAGTGTAAAGAGCTGTCATCTGCTTTGATTTCAGTAAAACACATTGCGCGTGGTTGTGTAACTGGGACCTAGCCTTACAGAGAAAGCCTTTCTTTATACAAGGCTTTCATCAAGTGGATGCACACTTAGGGTTTGAAAGTAAAATTTCAGACTGAGACAAATTTCAAACATCTGAAGAGATTGCAAAGTTGCCCCAGGACGGCAGGAGATCACTGCTGCAGGAGCTTACATTGCATTTTATCAAGATCAGGGTTGCAACTAGTTTGCAGCTAGGTCTTCTTACGAGAAGAACACCATTTGCAGGGAGGGCTTTATAAACAATGATGCTCATATGCAGAAGGCATTCGTTACCAACTCCCCCACTGAAGTGGAGTTTGTTCCCTAGAACAGTCAAACGAACAGCTTCCGTGAACACAATATTCACTTTTAGAAGAGAAAGAATACAAGCATAAAAATTGTTTGGATTTGAAGAGGAGCAAACAGATAGTAAGCGTGCTTCTGTCTAGTTCCTCCTTGTGCTACCGAACATTTATTTTCAAATGTGATTGGTGTTGAATTTTCCTGGAACATTTTCACTAAATAAAGCTGCCTAGACTCATAACAGAATTTCTTTGCGACAAAGACAACAATAATTAGTAATTAGAAGAGCAGACTGCACTTGACAGCTTCTTCCCCACAGCAATATCTATTGCTATATTGTTAGGCAGCAATAATTTAAAACCTTTTTGTATAATATTGCCACTATGTTCCAGCGTATAGGATCATATGGAAGTCATTTTCCAGCATGTCTGCCTGTCCCTAATCCCTGGGACATGGCTCATCCTGGAGATGTGCTATGCAGAGATACCTAAACTAGTTTCAAACACCCTAGTGATTAAGGAATTTCCATAGGAGGAGGGCGTGAAGGAAGCAAGAACCCCTCTAAGCCTTATCAGAGGAGGCTTCTACTAGAGCTTGGTGCTGATGGCACTTTTCTAAGAGGGTGGAGAGGCTGACTCACTGCTCACTAAGGAAAAGGCAAAGACAAACCCAGGCCTTCAACACCCTGTGGAAATATTCTGCTCACTGGAGTACTAGCTAAAAGCAAGACCCTTCCCCTGCGTTTCATCCTGTCTGTTGGCCATACAGTTCTTCATAAATCCCATGCAGAAGAGCTAAGTACCCATGACCTTTGAGGGTACAGCCGTGAAGTCTACCCCTCTCCTGACTTTTTCCTCATAGCTACATTCACCAGATCAGCTCGCTGGCCTTTCTGAATCTCAGCTACATCCAAATTTCCACAGGTTGTTCATGACATAAAGGCACAGTTTGGGGTAGTGGGGTCACACTAATGCCACAGTGCTTTCCAAGTGTCATTCTTGTCATTCTGTGGCTCTAACCTGAAGTCTCCAAACTGGGAGTCTTCCAGTCTGAAGAAGAAGAATGTGACATAGAAATGGAAAAAAATGATTTCAGAAAATAGAAAGCATGGGCCAGCAGAGAAAAAGGTTGTACCACGGACATTTCCTTTTTGAAGGCAGTAATTTGGACACGTGTTTTGCAGCAGGAGAGAGTTTCCAGGTGGACAAAAGTTACCTCATTTTTGCTATTCTTTTCTTATTTTAATATTGGCACAATTGAAGAGGAAAGAAGGAAACACAGTGACAAGCTGGAGACAAAACACGTCATTTTTTATTTTGGATGCACAAAAATGGATAAGAAGTAGGTGTCATTTTAAATAAAGGTACAAAGAACAATGTGCAAGCAGAATACTCAGGTTTGCAAAGCTCTATGCATTAACAAATAACAGCTAAATGCTTAGCCAGAGAGCAACACAGACGTGGAATGACTGATCCTATCCATCCCATTGTCAGCTGCACTTTAAAATTCTTTGTCTGAATATAATCATGTATTTCCAACCTCCTTTTCAGCAGTGAAATGGCTTCTCCTCTGATGCAACTGCACAAATTCTTAAAATATTTGACCTTTATCTCAGTTTGATATTTTTCTCTCTTTGGCCTCTCAGTAGCATCTGTGCTAGAACTCAGCACATCGGTTTGCTCTTCCCAGTTGAGGGGTGGTATGGGACTTTGGAGAAGTCACATCTCCGCCTGTCATCTATAAAATGCACATTATGACAATGTATTTTTGTTGAAAAAACTGTCAAAAATGCTAGGCAAGAGTAGCAATGTTATTATTCTAAGCAATTATCACAGCAATTCTTTGCCATACTGTTTGCTTTCTGAACGTTCCTTCAAATATTTAAACTGTTCTGTATGGCTCAATATGAAATTTCGAACAAGTCATAGGAACATATCTACTGTGTAAAGACACTGTATGAAACAATTTATAATTATTTTGAAGCCTCATTATCCCTCCTCAGGCACTTGCACTATTGGTTGTGAAGGATCATGGGAGCGATGAATTTTGTTCACTGAGGGCACACACATTTAACCTTGTTTTCCAGTCCGATGAAATGGCCACAGAAGACAAAGTCATGCAAATGGTTTAAAACAGTGGTTCCACATCAGCATCCCTAACTGAGGGGAATGTATCACTTTGGTTCTGCTGATACTACTAATACAGAACATTTTTTATAGACAGGCCTACGCGTCTCGCTTACGATATAGTTTCCCACAGGAGGATGAAAGCTTGTCAACCAAAATCCAGAGAACTACCAAAAAAAAAAAAAAACTCTATTAGATAATGACACATCAGCAAAGAGACGAAGTAAATCATCTTCATCACAAGTGCCTTACCACTGTGGATGACAGGGCCATAGAATCAGAGTGAACTATTGCCATGCAAGTTATTTTGTTGAGTTAACTGCAAAACAGGTCTCAGTCTCAGCTTCATCAAGGGATTGAAGGCTGCAAAGACTCTTCATATGAAATGGGAACGTGTCACACAAGCCAATGCTGGTAGGAGGTTTCTCTCTGGGGGACCAGCCTTGAGCTAGATAGATTAAATCAACTAAAAGCTATGACTGTAATTTACATCCTCTGTTTTGTATTGCACTGTGGTACTAGCAACAGTAGCACACAGAGGCTTTACACAAAAAGAACAAGCCTTTCTTTTGCTAAGGCTTGTCTACACAGGGAAATTTAGTAGTATCTTTATATCAGCATAACTCCCCATGTGGACACTCTTCCTTCAGAATAATTCCAGGATAATTGCAATTATGTTGTATAATTATGCTGCATAATTATGCCAGTGAATTTCTTGATGTAAACAAGCCCTTACTCTTAGCTGAATCTACTTGAACCTTCAAAATAATGCTTCTGCCTTTGCTGATGTTTACAGCCTTCTCCAAACTTGTCAGCTGTATATATTCCCAGCCTATTAGCTGTTGTTTATCCAAGCTAAACATATTTGATTGTTCTAATTTGTTCTCAAATCAGTCCCTTCAGCCTCATAGCCCCTTCTGACCTTCTAAGCATCACAGTGTTTTCTAGGACCCTCTTAACTTTAAAAGCAGGACTCGGAAATATGTTGCATGTGCCCAGATGCTTTTAAGTGGCTGCAAATTTGATCTACTTGTCAACAGAACCAATATGAGGAATTTCTTCCTCATTGCTGAGGAAGAAGAAATCCAGCTTGCTCACACAACTGGCAGAGAAGTTCTTCCTACAATTTTTCAAGGGTCTCACCATTGCCCTCCGTCTCACTCAGCTCTGCTGTGGTTGAGAAGGCTGAGAAGTTGAAGGAAGAGGCCACTTCAAGCGAGGTGACCTGTTTTCACCCTGCAGGCTGCATCGGAGGATGAAAGCATCCCAGCTCCACATTAGCACTGTTGTCCTCATCATCAACCATCTGTTTCAGCTGCAGATCAAGATTTATCAGTTTTGCTTTAGATGGCAGTGCAAGGGCACCAGCATTTTCAGTCTTGTTTTCTTAGAGATCTGAGAAGCAGTTAATCACACCAATCTATAATGTTAAACAGGTCATCAGTCCAGCATTTAGGGAATGTTTCTGTATTGCCTTGTTTGGAAGTGTCGCATGACACTGAAAAACTGTTCACTGATCTTCATAGTTGCCTCTAAATAGCCTGCAGATTGTTTACTGTATGGGATCTTCACACTTCATTTCCCTCTCACTTCTAAACCACAATGTCAATGATATCATTAATAGTAATAGGACTGAGGTTAATAATACCAAATAAAGCTAATAAACTGTTATTTATCATCTGCTTGGGCCTCACACTTTAAAGCATTTCTAGAGCATTCATTCTGATTCCTAACACTCCCGTAGATGTAAGGATGATCTACTCACCAACCAGGGAAAGGCAGGTTCCCTAGTCTGGAATGCAGCAGGCTCATAGCCCTGCACATTAATGCTACACGAGAGATTAAGGCAGGAAGTAGAGAAAATGATTTAGTTTTTCTGCTGGAGGGGAATTTTGGACCTTAGTAAGTGATAAGAAGTAGGCCACACCACTCTCCACATTTCAACTGCAAACTCTTGCTCTGAGTTTCACTTTCCATTCACAAGCATACTGGTGAATTACCTTTTTTTTCCCCCCTCTAGCCACTCTATTTTCCATCCAGAGACAAATTTTTTCTTCTCTCGAATTGCAATGAACATCCTGAAGCTGCTTTTTGCTGGTGCATTCAGAGCTTGAACTGTGTGAGTTGGGAAAGATCATGGTAGGGCAAGTCACAAGGGAGTTCTGCTGTGTCCCTAATTAGCTGAGCTACCCAAATAATGTAGAAGGTCATCAGAAGCCATTTTCACTCTGTTTCTCAGATGGGGAGAGAGGCTGTGTTCATCTGAGTACTCTGATCTAGTTTTAAAGAAAACAGAGAAGGAAAGAAAGATTTTTATCCCTTCTGATAATTTATCACACGGAGCAGCGCAGCTGTTTATGTCAGAAGGCGGAAGTGGAAGAAGGGTCTTTGTTTCTTTTTTGGCAAATTTTCCACGACACTCTCAGTAGAAGAGAGCTATTTTATTCTATAGGGCGCAGCCCTCACATGGGAACGCAATAGCAACAACAACAAAAAAAAGGCTTAGCTGATGATTTGGCAGCAGCCTAGTGTTCTTCATTTCAGTATTTAACATTAGCATTCTTCTTGCTTTTCCCAGTGGCAAGAATAAAATTTGGAAGTTTATTGAACCTCCTACTCCCCCTTTGTTAAAGTGTGAGCGCTACTCATATAGACATCTTACAGTCTCAAGAGTTTAAAAGAATTCTACACAAAAAAAAAAAATTAGGACCCTTTTATATTCAAATGCCTACTCTTGGAGTTGAAATAGGTGGCAAGGACCATCTGCATTAGTATTCCTTCATTACGCTCTCACTGTGCTTGGACCTGTACAGTATCAAAAGAACAATACTGGATCAAAGACGGACTAGGTAGACAAAAGAGATGATACAAAGCCCACCGCGTGGTGCAGTGACCAGCTCTGTCTTGGAGCACCTCAGGTGGAATCTCAGGGAGCGGAGCGGCAGAGCCAGAGAAGGTGCTGCATAGTCAAGGCATAGACAACATCTCACACACTAGAACAAAAGATAGGAGGATTTTTTAGACATTGTGAAAGAATTAGAAAGGGCTAATATATTTTAATGGAAAATGCTTGTCGATTTCTGTAGGTGAGAATGTAGTTCATATAGTTCACATCTTCTGTGTTAAAAAGACTGGATCTTTTTAAATGTTCGAGTTAGGGTATTGCAAGGATAGCAGTCAGCAATCAAATTATGCATTAACAAGTATCTGTGTATCCTGTTGAGACGAGTTCCTGAGGAACTTCATTTTTAACTGCACTATTCAGCTTTTCAGTTAGGTCCTGCTAACACAAAAATTCTATAAGTGACATTAGGCAATTTATATATAGGTAAAACTAGTTGAGATCATGTCTTCAACTGCATGAACTAAATAGTACTGGGGAAATCAAGATAATAAAAAATCCTGAGAATAAACTTACCCAAAGAAACTAAATAATTATATTTTAAATTAATTAGAATTTCCAGCTGTGTTATAAAATAACTCTAAATATCTGAAGGAGAACATATAGGAGCATGAAAATAATTATTAATATATAAATTTAAGGGTAATGAGGGAAAGCAATAATATGGATTATGATGCCTATAACTTCCGGTATGTAAAATCATAATGAAAATAATACTGCCTAGTATGTTCTCAGAAGTTATACATTTACTTAGGCATTAGGAAAAATCTTGTGATGCTAAAATGGTTTGTATAATTGTTGCAGAGCTTATAAAGAAATAAGGAAAGGGATAAAACAACCTGATGGGAAGGACAGTGTTCTATGCAAAGAAAGAGGTTAGTGATCTAAAAAGATCTTCTCACCTTATCAAATAGGAACATAGGAAAATAAAAGATATATTGAGAGAGGAAAATACATTGATATAAATCATTCAGAGGTAGCACTGGGCAGAGAATGTTGACTTCAGTTGCAGTCAATATGAAGATTTATTGATCTGAGAGATAAATATTGACCAAGGTGAAGCCAAAGTCAATATTTAACTTCAGGGACCATAAATCTTGATAGTGACTGTAAAGAGCAGTCAGTATCATCAATGTTTGATATATATTTTATTGCCTTTTACAAGGGTATAAAAGCTTTTTAAAAAGAGAAGCTGTTTTTCCTCTTGTTTCAAAAAGTTCCTTGCCTTGCTAGAGCAATCCAGGTATGTACATTTGCCTTTTTAAAAAACATCTAATGATTGGGGTGGCCTCAAAATTGAGAGAACTATTCGAGTCATGAAGAAGCTACCTATTTAACTAAAAAAAAACTGTTGGCAGCATCTTTTGCAGATTTATATTAGATAAGAAATGCTGACACGTGCAGCACGTTGCAAGGTGACGTTATTTAACAGTTTGGGGGAAAATTAATTATAAAGTACATAAGGTATCTCTGCAAGTTCTCAAGAATTGCTTTCTTCTTTTTCTTCTTCTTCTTCTTCTTCTTCTTCTTCTTCTTAATTTTCCACTGATCCACCTCAACACATGAACAGGATTCACAAGATATTCATGTCCATAACAGTTCCTATTATATTTACAAGTTATTCCAGTATATATACGACTGTACTCTGATGCACTTTGTATTTTGCTGGTGGTGTTATTAAAATTCCTATCAGTTTTTCCCGTCTTAACCCTGCGTCTAGGGTTTGAAGTGTTAAACAATAAGAACTTTCTCTCACTTGCTATTTCCTTCGCTGTGCCTCTTCACTGGTGTTAAAGAGATGGCACTAACAACCACAGTTAAGGTAAATGCAAGTTGATAAATAGAAATCATTAAGCAAAAATCCACATGAAGTACCAAAAGATATTTTAGTTAATAGTCTTGGAGCATTTCTAACCATACCAGTGTTCTCCCTAATGTTCAGAGGAGATTTCTATTATTAATGACATTTGGTTTCAAAAGTTGCTGCATATTTGACGTTCATTTTTCTGAAACCTGAATAACGTATTTATAATAAGAGATTATTTGGACAATACTACAGTGAGTGAGCTCAACTTTTTCCAAAAACAACAACCTTCTTAGACTAGTTTATAGGATATAAGACAGCATAAGGAATTATTTAACACAACTTCATGTTATAAGGGTTTAACTCTATGGAAAGGAGGCTTTATGACATTAAGAATCACGACAGTTAACCTCAAATGATTTGTTCATGTCAGCCCAATCCAAAGATGTAATTAGTACTAATGTACTTACATTTAGAGTCATAGATTTAGAGAGGGAACACAACCACCGGTGACTATCTCCCAGCCGCCGCTATTCCCTTCTCAGTGGGCTGCACTAATTTTACATCTCAAGGCCCTGACAGGCAATGGCCATCCTTTTCAAAAGCATCCATTCATTATCAGGACTACTCACAGGCAGATTTCTAATGCCTGAGAAACTGTGAAGATGCACAGTATATCTAAACTAATGTTGTGCTCAGTGGTTAGCATCCTTCAAAAATCAGGCTTAGACAGTGCCTCAGGTTAAACACTTGTTAGCCTGCACTTGTTAGTAGAGACTTGACAGTTTTGGCCTGATCATTTCCATGACCCATTACATTCTGACGGTCAAAAGAAAGCAGTCAGAGTTGCCTGGAAAGAAATTCCTTTCTCAGGCTGTTTTTCATGATTTTCCCATTCTTCAGAACTCTGCAATTAAGTTATTTAGTTTTATTGGTATTGCTTCTCTTGTTTTAGTAGGTGGCAAGGCTAAAAACTGTGGTAATTAGTGAATGTAGTAAAAAATTGTGTCCATTTCCTCTTTTCCAGTGCTAGCAACTGAGCAAACACTGACACTAGGAGTGCTCAAATTCAAAGTTTTAACACATGGCTGAGGGAGTACCATCCAATTTTACCTTAATGGGAAGTCAAGTATTTTGCTCATTTTAAGTATCTGAAGTTGTAAGCAGTGGTCATAGTACTGGGAAAAAATGCACTTCAAAAGAGAAAAGACTCCAGACATGATAATACTCAGAGATAACATTTTAAGAAAACCACAGTAAGGGGATTTTCTTATAACTATTCCATCATAGCAATCTGGCTTTTGAAATATTCACTAGGTAGCTGTATTTACAAACCTTAACTTGTGATCATTCTAGTGATAAAGAGAGGGAGAGTCATCCCGGGTTTGAAAAAAAATTCACTCAGGACTTTATGTTACCACTACATGTAGTCATCATCTGGCATTTGGCTGGAGTGTAATAACTCGGTCTCTCTTTGTTCCCCCCATACAGGATGAAGGCTTTAATCAGTTTTGTCAGAACGTTTTCTCAGTTAATCTCCTAGCAATGTGTTGTGAATAATCTGCCTATTGACTGTCTCAGCTGTTGGTGGGTTCTCCACCCTTACCCCATGGTGAGACACATCTAGTTTCTGCTGGCTGCTCATTTTCCTTTAAAAGAAGAGTACTATCTCTCTTCCCAGCCCCCAACACACATATCCCACCACCCCCCTAAGCCTCACACCCTTCTTCTCTGCTTAGCAGTCAGCCCCTCTGGAATCTGGAAAATGCTGCCTGCACCACGGTTTGTCCTTGGGAAATTATTCCGTCCCAGTCACCTTGAGCTTTCATACCACAGCATGCTCTCTCTGCTGAGTTTCATATCTTTATTTTCATACCAAGAAAAACAGATTTAGGGTGAACAGGAACGTTTTGGCAACAACTGTCATCACATTATCAGCACAGTGTTAGTGATGAATAGTTCTGGAGCAAAGAAAATGCCATAGGAAGCTCTACTTCACTGGGACAAAAATACAAGAGCGGATCTAAGAGCTTCCTTCATCGCTGACTCAAAAGGAGAAAAATAAGGAAAAGCCCTAATCAAAATATCAAATCTCAATTGCCTGCAACTGTGAATTGACTTGACAGAAAAAACACTTGGCCCCAATCCTGCATTTGACTGCACACAACTGTAGGGGGCGGGCTGTGTTGAGCTACTTGCCGAGTGCATGTCTCTTACAAGGGGCCCCGATTTTAACATGGCTCACAACAGAAGGCATGTTCACAACAGAACACTCCTGAGGTGTAGAGGGTTCCAGCTCCTGATTCAGGATAACATTTCTGAAGGTTCCTAAATTAGGGCAGAAATAAAATCTATTTTCTAAAAATCAGTGTAGACATTTAGGATAGTGATGTATTTTCAATTTAAAAAAGCTAAGAGAAATATACTGTGCATTGGGAAGGACACAGAAAATGGTACTTTAAAACATGGATTTGAGGAAATATATATAAAAAGCTTCATGACTTCCAAGTGCTGAGTCTTTTTGGATCTATCTGAAACGCACACCTGTGCCACCCTGTAAATAAGTAGCTGTGCACTGTTAATGTAATATTGCACTTGTTACAGAACTTCTTTCGTGCACAGGTAAATCTGCCTTTGATCATGCTCCATCTCAGCCAGGTTTCACCACATTGAAATATATAATGTGGAGTTCTTATGTTTATTACGCAGTTTGGATTTTGTATCTCCCTCACTTTTTAAGAGTATTTTATTTTTCCTGTAGAAGAGTCTCACCTAAATAAAAGTGACTCCAGTTCCCTGGTCTTCTGTGCTTCTAGTTTATTCTCTGCATTGTTCCACAAAGGTAGCAATCACATCTACTGTTGTCTGAGCTAAGTGGTACTGAAAGCGACCTGCTTTTTGTGTGTTCCTGAACCCCACCACGCTCCCGCGGACAACCTAAGCTCAGCTGGAGTTCGTACTGCCTACTCTGCACACCTCCCTTGTGGCCTTACCACCACCATTTGGTGATGGATTTCTGGAGAGGATCCGAGTCATCCTGACTGCCCATCCAGCATGGCTGACGGGATAAGCAGAGCCAGGTATAGGATGTCAGGTCTCAGCATGCAGCAGTGAGTGTATCCCCAAATGTATCCTTGCACATTTATATGCAGGTCTTACCCAGTGTTTTCCCCAAAGGCATAGCAACTGAATCATCTTAGAGCTCACAGTAAGCAAACAGATGGTCAGCAAGAATATGATACATGATGATATCTGTGCATAAAAGTATACATATCTGAATGTGTGTGCATGCCTCCTTGGAGTGAAAATATAGAGTTTCATTGCCTTTTCTAGGGTTTTGGGAAGTTGTTTTCAGCTTGACTTTAGTGTCAAATAAATCTGGTTTATAGGTCACTTGCGATAGCTTGTGACCAAGTTGCATAGAACTGTGAAGCACATACCATCACATATTATATCTTCAAGAACTCCTGGTGCAAAAATAAGGTAAACATTCCAGTTCTGTTGAATCTGTATTTTGAAGCTCTTGCAACTAAGAAACTTGCTAAAATAAATGAAATGCTGCATATAGCACCTGACACTACAGTGAATTATGCTAATAGAATGGGTACGTGTAGTTCACCATAGAGATATGTCTCATGGTTCTTGTTTACACCTCGGCATCTCATTCACACTTTCTTAAGAGAAGGATCAATCAAAAGTGGGGTGCTAAATAGCATGCTTTATTAACTAGATCTCAGAAGTTTCTGTAAGTCCAAAAAACAGAGAAGTTGCATATTGTATGGATATTTTCCTTCCCAACATTACAAAGATCCTGCCCTCCAAGCCTCTGTTTTCTTTCCAGTCCTTGACTCTCCTTTCTGAATCTCTATCTCCCACTGCTTCCTTTTGATGAGCACAATGAATTCAAGTTTCTCCCACCAGGTAACTTGCCACTTCATCAGCCCCTTCTGAACCAGCTCATCATCTTCTCAGAAATGTTTTAAATTGTTCTCCAGAACCATCTTGCCAAAATTTATTGTTGTCAAAAAGCATCATGTTGTGGCTCAAGCTATAACAGGAATGTTTTGGCGTGGGAGACTGCTGTGAGAGGGCAAGCACAAGGTAGTAAGCAGCAAGCACACATCAGTTCAGCAGGACAGCTGAGCCAGTCTAGTAGCTCCCTGTTTCCAGCAGCCCCTTCATGGTCTAAGTGTTGTCCTCGCATTTGTAGTCCAGGTACTGCAACCAGGCTCATAGACCCCTCTCTCAGCTCTTTGCATCAAATTGGATCTGGAGAATAGATGTGGAGGAAAAGAAATGCTGGGGGGGCTACAAAGGTGAGACCCAAGGCCTTACTTCTTGCCTTAACTTCACTACTCCTAGATCTGACTATAGCTTCAGTACCATTTCTCACTGCAGCTTATTCATTCAGTCTAAAACAACCAGAGCTTTTGCCAAAGACTTTATCTCTTTGAAGCTCTGTAATTGGAAATCATTTTCAGGGATACATGTCAAGCTTTTCCAAATAGACATGTCAAGCTATTCCAATAGAATTTAGCATTTTAGGATCCGTAAACTGGAATGGAAAAGCAAGGCTTCTGTATTTTCCTTTCATCCCAAATTGCCATGATAGCAATCTCTCCCTATACGCTGCAGTGGAGTTCTTATTCCCAGTTCTGCAGTCATGATATTTTCATATGTGCTGCCTCTTTTTTTGTCAGTCAATGAAGTTAGAGACTAGTCATTGATCTTGATATATATCTCAAAGTACTGCCCTCTTAAAGCGATGATTCCAGATCAGTCCTTCATGCTAGCCCCAGCATGCTGATGTCAACTGATCCCCTGTTCCAAGGCGAAAATTTACTCCTCCAGTCTTAGAAGGCCAGAGTACAACAGTGTACAAGCAAATTCTCATATATGAAGAAAAAGCCACACACACTCTCTGTATTTTCCACAGACTCTTATGCAGTCTCCCCAGCGCTCTGCTCCTCTTTCCTCTTCTGCCTTCTTTCTATAGGCTTCTCTAGACTTTTTATCTGAGGAAAGTGATTGTCAGTTTATTCAAGGCACTTATTATATTTGCAAGAACTAGCACAGACCTCTCACGTATTTGGTCTAGGTGTGATAAGAACATTTGTTCTTTATACTTTAGCCCCACTTAAAACCTGTCAAAGACACCAAGTGGTCCTGCAGTCTCTCATTCACATTACATTTATGTTGCAGTACAAGTGAAGTTGGGTGGTTAGCTTCATCAGCCCTTTAAGACTAGATATTATTACAATAGCTGCCCTATAACATCCACAGCTCAGAGAGGTAGGCAAGATACATATATCATATGACAAAATCTGGCCTGCAGAAAAGCGGCTTTGTGCCTCTCCATCAGTCAAAGGTGCCTCAAAGACAGTAAAGGTAAGTACTGTAGGTTGAAGCTGAGGCTACAGCCTCTTAGGCTATATCCGTACCAGTAAATTAAACAGTGTTAGGCTGGCTCAGGCACAGGTACTGAACCTCGATCATCTGCACAGATAAATTGCAAGAACTGTTTTGACCCTGGCTGACTTGTGCTCACCCAAACAACTACCAGGAAAAATTCATGAGTTAGCATAGGCCAGAGACTCTTCCCATTAGAGCATCTGGCTGCCACCACCCTGGTCTCACATGGTAAATGCATTTAACAGTGTGGATGTTGGCAGTTCAATGCCAGGTGACTTCAGTGGCAGAGAGCTGGGCATGTTTGATTTACTAATATAGACGTATCCTTACTGTCTAACAATTTCCTGTGAAGTTGAAAGAGAAAACTTCTGAAGGAGCCTAGCTGGTTCCCATGCCCTGAATCTTCTCTCTCCTAGCTCTGAAAAGCCAGTCTGAAATATCTGCTAAGGTCTTCAATAACATTGAATAAAAAGGGGATGAGAAGCAACAAAGCCAGTACAATCCTCCAGCTTCCAGATTATCAGCTCCAGATCCATTTGCAGAGGAAAAAAATATGCACCTAGGTTTCCTTTAATAGATTGTGCAGTCTAGTTGATCACATTTATCACATGGGCTAATGAAAGATTTACTGTCCATAATTAATCAACCTTAGGCAAGAATATTTAGCACTTATACTGCATTTTTCATTTTCAAAGTGGTTTTCAAATACCACCTAATTAAATATCAGGAACAATTATTTCCAGAGTTACTTTACAGGCACCTTTAAAAAATGAAATAAGCACATTTTAACATGTATATGAGGATTTTTTTTTTTAGCCAAAATAGCTTTATTCACAACCTACTGAAGGAATGAAAGCAGTAATAGAATGGAGATTTCCAAACACAGCAAAGTCGCAGCCAGTTAGTTCTGTTTCTGTTCACACAAAAGCCACAGCTCAGAGACTTCTGACTACCTCACATTTTTATTTTGGCTCTGAGAGGCCTTTTCTTTCTTACTGAACAATTGCAGAGTGGGGATAAGGAAGAAATAGTTTCTTTGCAATGTTCAGGTGCCACCAATGGATCTGGGGCAGTGATTCACACACTTGGCAGTAACTCTTGAGGTCACACCTGTAAGTCTCACCTCATCTCTTTCACAGAGATAGTACAATGAGCTGCATGTTCATGCAGCAGGTACATTATCACCAGCGAGGTTAATCTAGGGCATGATATTTGCTCACTGAAAACAGTTTCCAGTATCCTGCCCTGGTGATTAGAAATACAGTCAGTGCTGGCAATTTTTGGCAGTCTCTAAGGAGAAAGCTGCGTGTGGTGGCCCATGCCCATAATCCCAGCTACTCAGAAGGCAAGCAGGTCCCTGTGAGCTCTGGGCTGCAGTGTGCATTGCCAGTCAGGTTTCTACACCATGTTTGACATCTGTGTGATGATCCTGGGAGAGCTCTGGGTCACCAGGTTGCCTAAGGAAGGGTGAACCAGCCTCGGTTAGAAACAGAGCAGCACTGTACTCCCACAGGCCAGTTTACCTAGTAATGAGTACTGAAGGTGTTGATGACTTAAATTAACAGGCCAGCTGACCACAGATTTTGACTGAAGAGTGGACACACTTTCCCTCCCGGCTTCTCTATTATAGAGACAACACAGAGGTAAGGAACAGACTGCTGAGGTGATACGTTAAGTCTAACAGGTATCGTGAATCAGGGTTTTGAGAGCCTAACAGCAAGTTCTCATTCTTGCCAGATTCCTTCTTGCCTTAATAGCGAAAACAAGATTAATGCCGCATAAATAAACAAATAAGAAAGTGCTCGTTCTTTAGGATAGTGAGTGTGATATTTTCCCTGAAGAGATATATAAAATCAAGTTACAAAATATTTTTCATTAAACATTACAAGTGTATGGATCTGTCCATATGACCCAGTATAGATCTGGGCAGAGATACCTCAACTAGCTCCAAATAAGCCAGCTCCGCTACTGGAAGCAACATAGCCAGGCTAAAACAGCAATCTGCACCAGCTCATTAGCCTGGCTGCAAAGTCAACTATGTTAACTCAGATAGTGCATCACACTAATGTTGCTTTGCTTCTTCTGGGGCTCAGGTGGGTTCATTCAGCATGGGTAACTCAGTGCATGAGCTTACATGAGCTCTCCAGGTACACATCAAGGCAGGGGACAGCAACCTTTCAAGGAGGGTGTGTACCAGATGGTATCTTTCTTTCCCATATTAGAGGTTAAACATGCTGGTAGGAACTCTGTGGGATCCGTGAGAGACTGCCTCTTACAGAAACAATATGCTACCATTTTCTATCATCATTAAGTTGCATCTGTATGCAGCAGAAGCGCCTGCTGTTTTCAGAACTCAGAGAGAGCCAGAAGGTGGGAGCCACCAGCATCTCTCTCCAGATGGCACAGCCCCAAAACCAGCTCTGTGCTAGCCCTACCGGTGTTTTTAGAAATTGACCTCCATGCTGCCACTGGTTTCAGGGCCCCAGATCGTAAAGAGATGAAGAGTCACACGGATTCAAACAAAAGTTCTGCAAAACTGAAACTTAAGGCTAAGACTTTGCTACACCTATCCTTGAGTCATTTGCTTGGGCATAGCTGCCTTACAGGCAAATTACAAAATGTATTTTGGCTTAGAAGTAAGCAATCCTATCTTCAGTTCTCACTGAAATAATTCAAGAGTCTTTCGTAAGAGTGGTACAAATTAGGCTTTGGATTAGGTTGTTGACCTACATGCCTCAGCTCCCCAGCTGTGAAATGGGAACAATCTTTCCAGCAGGGACATTGCCGAGAGAAATTCATTTCTGCTTATAAAGCATCACCACAGTGAAGCGATAAAAAGAAATATAGATATATTAGCTTTACCAAACTATTTAAAATATTCAGAGTAGGGAAAATGGGTTCAATCTTTCTTTTGCTTGTATTAGTGCAAATGAAAGCAGTTGCATTGAATAACGAGAATTTTTCTGATCCTACTCGCAGCTAAGCTACATTGACCTTATGTCAAAGGACCCATTCATGGAGCACTTTTGTTTTACAGTTTAGCTGGTTTCAAGGCTGACCGAAGGCCTTGGTTGTTTTGATTTGTTTATCTCAATATCCCCTGTTGGGTAGAGTAACTTGGAGGTTGCATGAGTGTCAGGCAGATAACAATGCCATAAAATATCTTCCAAAACTGTTTTAGAAGACAAAGTAGCAGATATTTTGACATTTAGTCATAATTATACAGAAAACAAGATACAAAATGAACTGCATCTACCTGGGTGTGGAGAAGATTTCTGGTGTAAGCTTGCCACATATCCCTGTATGTTTTTCTTACCTTCCTTGTAGACATAACTATTCCAGAAAAACTACATAGTGTAGACATGGCTAAAGGCTACGCTTCTCTGATCACAACTGCTTGTGTTACAATGTCTTTCCCTCTAAGGTGGAGGCTACTCAGCTCAGCACCCCTCTGCAGGGACATGATGACTGACAAAGAGTCCCAGTCCACTGCAGATGTCAAGTATAATGTGTTAGTTGAACGACCAGACTAGATCAGGCTTCAGTGATGACTGAATCCTAACTTTGAAAGCTGTTTTATTTCAGAGAAAAATAAAAAATGGAAAGGACAATGTATTCTAACTTTTCCTTTCCTAATATCTTATGTTCTTCAAGAATTATGACAATTCTCCTGGATTTCTTTGTAAACAGGCCTGACAGATTGAGATGGTTCATTTTGAGCCACTACATGAAAACTGGGGTGAAGAGGGCCCACGCCAGTATCATCCCGTAGCAGGCAAGTAGCTATGCCCCTCATCACCTCAGAAGAAATCCCCTTCAGGATCCCCCTACTTATAGGTCTATGTCAGAAAACAGATAACAGGACAGGGGGACCTCAGGCTGGATCCATATGGCATTTGTTATGTCCTGTTTCCAAGAAGACAGAAAAGTCAAACTTTCTTCTTCTTTTGATTTAACAAGTTAGGTGATGCCTGAGGTCCAAAATGAGACTGAACAGATCATCTTGTTCTGCACTCACTTGCACTCCAGCATGAGTTTTGCAGGCAATATTCTTACACGAAACCAGTCAGATATTTGCACTTTGTACAGATGGCTTTGTGAAACAACAGAGCTTCAGATCAAGTACTGTGTAACCCTGATTCTAGCTCTAACATCTCCCATTCATATCAGTGATGGAAAGAAACAAGAACATCAATGTGAAAGGCAAAGTGATAACTGTAATGGTATCTCTCCAGATTAGGTATCTCATGAAGCACCAAAGATAGTGTGCCAAGTATTGCTATATGTTATTAAGTAACTAAAATTTCCTAGGCCTTCCCACAAACCATAGTATTAGTATGTATTTCTGGTAATTTACAAGATACCATACTGTAAATGGTCAGTAGATACTTAGAAAAGTTACATATTCAATTCCCTCACCAAGGAAACTAGGACACTTTTCATCTGCCAAGAATTCCAGACTAGTCAGCATTTTCATGGGAGCTACTTAACAGCTGTCCATTACTGCATGTCCCATTTTGTTACTCTGCACCTAAAGAACCATGCTCTGATTAGGAAGGATAAAAAAATAAGTCGTAATTAAAAGAGATCCAAAGGATCCTGCCCATATCATGGAGCAATGATTTTAAATTTTCCAAAACAATTCTAGTATAAATCTCCCAACAGCTATGGGAATTCCATAAAAAAGGAGTACAGGAATGCAAGCAGCATATATGCATCCAAGAAGACAAAAAATTGGTTACAATTCTGTTTCAAATAATAGCCAGATTTTTTTATTTTATTTTATGACTAACTGTTTATTTCTTTCAAAATTCCAAGTCACAAAGAAAAGAAAGGAAAGAATGAAGAGAGAAATGTGACGTCAAAAAATATCCTTCTGTAGCAGAGGTTACTGTAGTAGTATGGCATGAAATGACTAATGGGGGTTACTGAATCAATACATGGGATTGTTCTAAAATTAAGAATAATGTGTATTTTGTTTAACACTTTCCATGATATTTTTTTCTAATGTTAAAATAGGAGAAAGAAATAAAAATAGGAAGAAGAATTCCAGCTGGGGATGAAACCTACAGAGCCCCTCAAGCAATTTGAATAATTATAGACTTGGATAAATTGTAGTTAAGCCATTTGTTTCAAATGTGCTACAACCAATAACTAAACCAACAACAGCCTTTCAGTATAAGAGATCTGTTGCTGGTTTCAGGATAAAGTACAATAAGCTGCAGATAGTCATTGGGTACCCATACACTACGTAATGGAAAAAACCTTTCCTCCATAAAGGCAGAGATTTCCACATTTCACATACTAGCAAAAAATGGTATGCATTCCTTTGCCATATATCTCAAAAAATAGTGAAGGTACTTTTCTGAAATAGCAAAGGGAGACTTGGTTTTTATCTGTTATATTCTTTAATTTCCAGAATGTGAGTTGTCCCAGTAATAAACTAATCCTCATAAGTGACCCAATTTATCTTACAAGACTATGAAAGTAGAGGCAGGAAGAAATCTTATTTTCATGTTAAAGAAGGCCAGAATGTCCTTAGCATGCTTGTTTAAAATTTCCCTCCCAGCCTGTTCTTATTGCATTTGCACCAGTTGGTGACTGCAGGTGCCAGGTATCACGCCAAATGTTGGAGCCCTTGCCTTTTCCACAGATGTAAGGCACGTGGCAAAGCTTCATGTTTAGGGTACCATGAGAATTATCATAAGTCTATTTTATCATTCTTATATGGACAAGACCCTTGTAAAAAACCATGATTATGCAGTGAGCTCTGTACCATGAGATTTCTAGGTCCACCTGGATGCTGCAGGACTCAGCACAGCTCAGTTTTGCCATAGGGTCTGACAGTCTTCTTACGGAAGACAGGAAAAGAAATGAAGACATGAGGAGTTGATCCCCTCACTCAAATGCTGAGAAGAGGCTTGCATGTGCCTGATATACTAAGGACACCAAACTGTTTAATTTAATTTAGCTAAAGACGACTGCAGAAAGCAATGATGCTTCTAGTCAAACTTGTACACAATGCAATGGTTCCATGCGCTACAAACAAAGCACAGGTATGTTATAGAAATCACATTGCCTTAGCTACAATGCTACACAGCAAAAGTGTTCCCCCTTACCCTTGCCACTAGCGGAGGCAGTCATTTATTTTCTTTCTGTATCTCCTTTGCGTATGCAAACACACGTGTGCTCACAGCTAGTACATCTAAGCAGTGTGTTCAACACTTTCTCAGCGCACATGCAGTCAATTCAGTATTCGTCTGTGGCTGCCAGGTTCATCACTGAAGTCTGGCTGCCCTCCCTGAAGTCCTGCTGCTTTGGAGGTCTCCACTGTTGTACGTAAGACAGTTGGGGCAAGGAAACAGATGCTTCTGCAAGGTCCTTTTATCTGGTGGAATGGAGGTGCTGCACAGGTAAATGCATACATACCTGTGAGAGCATTTCCAAATTGTCGTGAGTGTAAAATGCATGATTTCACTTTTCATAGTCAAATTTCTTCTTTCATAGAAGAAAAAAAATTGGGTGAAAACTGAGAAATAAATAATAAAATTAAGAAATTGGGCAACATGAGAGGAGATCTAATTCAACAGCAGTAGAATGTGCCAGTGCAGGAACAATTTAAACTACTTGGGTAGGCTGATGGCTTCTGTTGTCATCTGAGATTGGGCATTGTTATGACTAACTCAGTGAGGAACTCTGTTTTCAGCAGTGATCAGAACAGAAAAATCAACTGCTTGAACTGCTAGACTTTAAAAAACAGATCTTGTAGAGGTCTTGGAAAACTAGAGAAAAGAAAATGCAGCACCACTTTCGGGGTGGGAAAGACGGAAGCTAGAACCAGGTGGTCATAGCATCTCCTATCCTCCTTCTGCTCCTAGAAAGAGGGATGACATCCTCATATGCACACCATGACCTGTAATAACGGAGCACTCTGAACACTATATTTTTGCTGCATTCCTGAAATGAAGAGTTCAACAAGAGGGGCATGGACAGAATTGCAAAGTCTGTAGGAGAAATGAACGTAGTAGAAAGAGGAAGATGTTGTGATATATTTGAATCTCAGTGGTGGACAGGTGCAGACTTGTTATGTGGTTAAAGGAAGGCTGAGAAGTTTATTGACATCTCAATAGTACCATCCAAGCCTCTAAGATGCCAGGAACAATTCAGAGCTAACAATAGTGCTAAACAGAGGGCAATTTTAGGTGGGAACTGGATTGGCATCTAGGGCTAGCATCCCCTAATCTGAGAGACTGTCCATTCTCCAACAGTTTCTCAGCAACTGCAAAACTCAGAGATGTCAAAGGTACCCATTCGTGCAAACTGGATGTACCTAGTGAACGTAACTTCAGGAATTCATTTTCTGCACGAGTTTCCCCTTTTCACACTGTGCAGCCTTTCAGGTGTCTCTCTTTCCCAAGCTGTACCTGTAGATAATGAGGGTATGTGCACTTTATATTATCAGCTTTAAAGCTCTAGTTTAACACAGCTGAGGGAACTACTTACCTGCTTAGAGTTAAATGCATGCATTTAACCAGGGCCAAAGTCATCATGTTCATATCTATATGCTGTATACTGTCAACAGGCTATTGACATATTGGAGGAAGGCCAGGAGAGGCAGATCTTTTTGTCTTTGTTAACAGGAATGGTTTAACACAGAGAGAGATGAAAGTATAAAGTCTGGGTAACAGAAAAATAAGGAAGGAAGATAGGAGCAGCAAAGATTAAAATTTCTTTAAGGTGGGATTTGGGGTAAAACAGAAGGTAGAGTAGATAAACAGAGGACCATCAAAAAGAAATAACGTGTCTGTCAGTGTAATGTATTTAAATATAGGCTAAACTCACAAAGCCCGGGCAAAAGTATGTAAACTGAGAATAAGAATCAACGGCAGCAGCCAGACCAGACGATTTAACAGAGCTCTCCTGTCTCCAACTTCTATGACTGTAAGAACATTTTCTAATGTCTCATCGTCAGTCCAGGGTGTCCATACTTGTTATACCAGACAGGGTGTAGCAAAATAGTACTGACAAAAATCACATGCTATTTGAACCTCAGAAATCTCTGTGAGAAAGGACATAAAAGGAAATAAATAACATCTGAGATACTGCAAACTAAATCTAATTGCAAACTAAATCTTAGGCAGGAGACCAGTATACGCTTCTTAGCAAGAAACAAATAGGAGAGACAGAAAAAAAATAGAAATTAGAGTTGGAAATGAAAAAGATGGGTCACGAACACATCCCTGCGTAAGTGAAATGTGCTTCTTTAGAAGGGAGATTGATCATCACAGTGATGAATGTGATATTAAAATAGAGATCTGATAGTTTTCCAATGTTTTGTCCAATCTATTTTTAATAATTTAAACTACATTTTCCTTTGTGAACCTTTTCTTCTATATCATTATAGACTATTTCTAGTTATACCCAGCCAACATTTTCTCCTACTTACCTTCATCCTATGTTATTCCTAGTAGTAATTCTCTGAAAAACCCTAAATAATGTGTCTGTCCTTGCTGTTCAGTCTTACATGTTTTTTCATCATGATTTGAAATTTAATTTAATTTAGGCAAGCTATATAAATTTGATTCTTTTAATCTTCTACCATAAATCAATTCTTCCTCTCTCTTTGTGATGTTAGATCTTCCTTGATTTATCTGCAGTTTAACTAACATCATGAAACAATGCATAATTCTATGTATGCCTTTATTCCTGCCAACATTTGTAGTGTCTGAAAAAAGCGAAACACCACAAAAAACTGCTGCCTTTTAACAAGGGGTTAAGACAAGTTCCAGTTCTCCAGAAATCAGAATTTCAACACCATGTTTCCATGGTGTAAAAATGATTTGACTCCATTGTAATCATTTAAGACATTTTTTAGCTGTACTGATGATACCGCAGGAAGACTTTTTCCCCACGTGTCACAGTGTTGAATTTGCTGCTTATAGCCCTGTATCTTGTACATGGTTGCTGTATGAGCACAACTTTCTAATTAAGGGAAAATCTTCACAAAAGTCATGGGCCCAGTCTTGCTGGAAACTGGGCACTTTCCTTAGAGGGCACAGTAGCTTTTCAGGCAGACCAGTAAGCAGTGCTTTCTTTGTTCTCTAAATGGAGGAAGCCTGGGGCAGACTCTCCTGCTTATTTGGTAGACAGCTCTGTTTTTTTGAAAACCTTCCTCTGAATCATCTACACAGAAAAAACCCTCAAACACCTGTTTGGCTTTAAATATGTGAATAGGGCAGTGCCTTCGATGGGAAAATCCAGATGCTTAAATATGACTACACATCAAAATGCTTTTTTAAATCAGGGCCTAAAGACAAAGGAAATAGTTCAGAAAGTGTATCAGCAGTAGTGAAACCCATTGCCTGAAATGAACCCGAACATTTTAGCTTGGCTATTTATTTATCTTAATGTTCACACATAACTGTAATTCCTGCAGTGACAATTACTGCAATATTGTATGTGTTCTTATATGCAAGAATAGCCTCCTGATACTTTCTGCACATCTGAAAGTGGAAATCTCATAAGGGAATTTGATCTTCAAACATTTTTAGTCTGATTTCTAGGCCAAAGTCCTCTGTTGTGCTTTTGGGTCAGCTTCCAATTTTTTGGATACCTCCTTATGAGGTTTGCCAACCAATGCTAATGTAATAATCACAGTTTTAGTTTTAAGCAGTCACTAAAAATTTTTGGGGGCGGGGGGGGAGGCGGAAACAGCTCCACAGATTCACGAGCATAGTTAGTTTATAGCAGGGAAACCCAAATACTTTTCACATTGCCCTTAATTCTTCAGCCATAGCTGTCATTTCTCTTCCACTCCCCATCAGTTTCACACTGAGGTTGTGTTATAAGACTGAGTGGGGACATGCAAATTAGGCAAACATCCCTGGAAAAATGCTTGGCAAATCTGGCTTTTCAGTTTTGTATTCACTTGCCAAAAAATATTCACTCATCCCCCAAGCCCTCCCTCTGCCTTGCCTTATTTAATTTCAAAAGTCAGAAGCTTAACAGGGACATAAGCTTTCTAAATATGCTGTCATCTAACAGGGAATGTGAATTCAAACCTTATAATTATGATTTTCTTTAGGTGCAGAAAAAGGCTGTTCAATCTTCTAAATATTCTTGTCCTCACGTGCTGATACAATGACAGGCTTTACATGGCTTGCGGGGACGCTTTCCCCAAAAAAACAAATATCAGGGTTTTTTCACAACCCTGCTTTGCCAATGAGACATGAGGCTTTTGTCTCTGATGCCAGCGGTTCTGAGTTGTATAAATATTCCTCAATTCAGTGCAGCAAGAAGCTAAATGACTCTGTAGTGAGCTCAGGGCAAATGAGAGTTACCGACCTGCCATTTCTGTAGCTCTGTTATTTTATCTCTCAAAGGGGACTTGCATACACTGAATTTTCTGTTTTTAACTAAAAATAAATCACTCGCTCTCAAAGACATTCCCTTTGCAGCTTCCTTTTCTTCAAGCCTTTAGGACCTTCAGGACACATATTTCATGAGTGTGAATACATGTGTGCATATTTGGGAGAGAAATCACTAATTTTGAAATGGTTGGTGAGACCAGACTATCTTCTTTAAACAAAACCATTTTATGCCTTTTTTTTTAATTCTGATGAGGAATTTTTGCTTCAAGTAAGACTTAAGGTTTGCCAACAGCCCACGGTAAATACTTTTTTTCTTTTTGTACTTCCATGATGACTGGCCTTCTTTCCCCTTCAGTAATCACTGTCTAAAAAAAGAAAACCTCCAGGAGCACTTCACTTCTGTCCCTTCCCCCTGGCAGAATGCCCAGCCTCAGTATGATGCTTTTAAACCCTTCCCCCCACAGATACAAGGTTTCTACCACATTATTATCCTGCACAGTACAAGGGGGGAGGCAGGGCTGTGGGATATGATACCATTCATGCAGCGCTACTCTGAGACAGCTCTTTAGAGTATCTAATGCTTTTCGTTTTACACATGTGCATGCATGTTGCACATATATGCACATACATCCATGCACGAGAATTTTTTCAGTGTAGCATATTTCATAGTTGCCTTGGGTAAGAGGACTCTGCCACAAGGAAAACATAATGAATATACAATGAGTTCAGATTGCCAGGCAGTCTAAAATGCATGTGCATGTATCATGTGCACATGTCAGTGTGCTGGTTTAATGGAAATCAGCAGTAATTCCAGTAGGCTGAGAATCACAGCCAAAAAAAGGATCAATAAAGAGTCTTTCTACTGTTGTGCAATGGGCAAGTTCTCCAGTAAACATTCTAGGTCGAATACTGCACTCATTGCACAATGAAGCTGATGGGAATTGTGATGCATACAAATTCAGGATAATATCCTGGATAATCAGTGCTGTCATCCTGTCTAGCAGTACTGCATATTGGTGACCAGCAGATGAAGGCTGCATTATTCAGGACATTTGGATGGAAAAATTAAACTCAAATTTACTGCAAGGAATCCTCTCAGTGCTGTAGCTTTATCAGTCACCCGGAGAATCAATATGTTTTTGCTCTATCACTTTTACTGCTGCAGTAAGGCAAAGATCTTTTGTGATAAACTGTGGTTTATTTTTTCATTCTTGTTCCCAAGTGAGCAGTCCACACAAGCCATTCAAAGCTAAGTGTCTTGCTTGCTTCCTTGCAGCCCAGTTCTAGTTTTCTGGGCATTAGCTCAAACAAATTGCCCAGAAAAGCTAAATAAGACTTGTGTTCTTCTTGAGCGGATGGTAATAACATGAAACTATTTAGTTTGATACCTTTATTTTTACTTGCTCATTGCACAGTTTCAATGGAGACCAAAATAAATACAGACACAAATGCATCTATCTAGAATTAAAATAGCCTGTGAAATGTCACTGGATGAGTAGATACAGCTATACTGTTTATCCAGGGAAACACTGAGCTGTGGTCAGTGACACCAAATCTTCAGAAGCAGCACTGGTTTAAGCTGTTCCTGCCCCCTCCAGCTCCCAGATGCTTGTTCCTCTTTCCATCACCACAATCATTTGTGAGGTTGCACTGTGAACCGTATCAGGAAACTGATCCAATTAAAAACACACACACACACACACACACACACACACACACACACACACACACACACAATAAAACAATAGAGATGGGAGCAGAGAGGCAAAATTGACTGCTGAAGCCAGAAATGCCACTATTTTTAATATTCAAATCACAGTCTTAGGCTACATTTTCACTTGACTTTTCGATGCAATGTGAGATACTGTCATGTTACACAATGCATCTCCTTCCACAAACAGCTACATCCTCTCCATTTGTGCCAGCTCAACTGCTTGCATCGTTGTACCCTGAGCCGGATCTAAGAACGGATCTGCCTTGAAAGGTTGTTTTTTTAAGGGTTTTGTTTTTTTCCTGGAGAGAGGGTGCTGGGGCCAGGGTTGGCTTGGTTTTTAAATGGATCACTTGATGGGCCTGACTGAGAGTGCAGCCGCGCAAGTAAAAGGAGCAACTTCTGCCCAGGGGAAGGAAAGCGACCCCGGAGCTGAGGGCAAGGTGGGAGCCAGAGCTGCCACCCACAGAGTACTCCTGAGCAACCCCAGCCTCAACATGCAGTTTTGGGGAGCACATGCACACACTGAGTTACAGGCACCATGTGCTCGATGAAGTTCAATACCATCATTTTGCTGCTCACAAGAACCAAGCCCTTAAGACACTTTGTACACAGGCAAACCTGCCACTGAGTTCAGTCTCCACCATTATTAGGACGTGATCGACAGCGCAACTAAAGCTTGAACTTCAGGAGAGCTGGGGAACTGCTTCATACAGCAAAAGGACAGTGTTTTTCAAGTCATTTTTCAGAGCCTTGGGGCTGAGCCAATTAGCAAACCAGGTGAAAAACCTGACCACACCTTTTGCATTTTGGGCCGAGTGCATCCAGATGATTAGCTTGTGTAAGGTGAGGATAGAAAACTAAATGTTGACACTGCCTTCAGTCAATCAAATCTTGTAGTTAAATAAGAAGGATGCCTTAGGCAAGACCTAGTCAACCCAGATTGCAAGACTGTGCAAATACTGTAATCCTGTTTATCTGCTACCTCTCTCAGGGAAAAGCAAATCCTCAGTGGATTCTCAAAGCCCTTCCCCTGTTTGTAAGAGTTATATTTAGCCACTTAAAGAGCAGAGACAAAGCCACTTCTATGGCTAGCTACCAACAGCTTGAATTCAGAATATCAAATACTTGCAGCAAACGACTCGCGACAGGATATGAGAGAGGAGACAGTGGCAAGAAATTTTAATAATGAATGCATTTGGGACAAAAAGAGAGGGCCTGCTCTCACACATCCTGAGAGCAAAGAAAAAAACTAAATTCCCTATATAAGTGATCAGCTGAGCTCAGCTTTACTTATTGGCTCAAAGAGGGTATAACATTAGTTAAACATCCCAGTCCCTCTAAAGCAGATGTGAGGCAGAACAAGGTTACAATTACAGGGACTCACACAGCCACAGAAATAAGTGCCTGATCATAAGTAGCATCCATTATCTTCACTGTAAATCTAGTGTTTATTTAAACACGAAAATTTTCATTGTTATAACTACTATTGCTATTACAGATTCTAACCAACTGTGCGAAATAGCATTGACTAAGCAGAGAAGGGAGGAGCTATGAAATTAAGACCTGCAACAAAGTGATGCATGTACCACTAAAATGTGCAAAAGTTAAGGCTGAATCCTTTTGCAAGAGAATTACATCAAGAATGTGAAATACAAGTTCTCCCTCATCTGTAGTAAAATTTCTCTCATGTAGCCTGCCTGCCATTAAGTACCCACAACAGGGCTGGGGGAAGCATGCTGACTACGTCTCCTCCTCCAGTGGGAATGCGTGCACATTTAGCAGGCCTTCAGGCAAGGAGGGAGGGGAGATAGGAGGCCAAAAAATTCAAATCAGTTCCTCTTGCTTCAAGATCCTGAACATTGTCTCATTCTTCCATAATAAACAGTGCTCGTAGCTACTTCCATAAAATGCAGATGTGAAATATCCTTCTTTTCTTGCTTTTTTTTTTTTCAGGACTCAGAAGGGTCCAGCAAACCAATGTAACATTAGCCTGTTTTAGATTGTGCAAAGCATGTTTACCAAGGCTGAAAGGAATTTAGTACATACTCCCTCCCCCAGGATCTGCAGGGCTTGAGAAGGGCTGGACCAGGCAGGGGAAGAACTAGAGAAGTTAAGAAAGAGAACTATTAAAGAGACAATTTTGCCTAACACACATCCTTTTATTTTCTTCTTTAACGGCAGGGCACACTAAAAGCACATTTTTCATTTAAATTAGTTCCCTGGATAAATTGCCATTGTTGCTTTAAAAATAAATGGTTTTGTTAAGATTTCCCCTTCCCTCTTCCCCCTAGCCCTCCCCACCCCCAAAAGGTGCAGACATGGAATAGATTTCCTTTTAATCGTTGATCTGTTTTGAAGTTTGAAGTGTACTTTTTTTTTTTTTTAAATCCAAACCATTTAAGTCGCTTGGTTAATGCTGCAACCACAAATGGTGATATCAGTGCAACTGAAAAGTGCCACAAAATGAGGCAGGGGTGCCAACAAATAGCCAGGGGCACGAGACAGGAAAAATGTGACTCATAATCTCAATAGACCAGATGAATCTCCCTTCAGAAGTGCTTGTTTCCATCAATTATAGATGGAGCCTGGTCAATCAGCCAAGATTAGACACCTGATTGGCTGGCATTTGGGAGCAGTAGGGTAAGAGAAGTGATAGTTTTAGGAGTCATTTCAAAATTTTACACATCTAAAGAACACAGTAGTTCAGATAAAGATGTTTTACATGACCTTGATCTCAGAAGGCACTGTGCCTTTCTGTTCTCCTGAAAACAATCAGGGGATTCAGTATCTAGAAAATGCTCTGCATCTTTGCAACGTCAGATCATGAATCTCAACAGTGAAAAAAAGAATCTGAATTTTACAACCATACCAGAGTTCTTTTTCACTGAATACAAACTTCACATGTGCAAACTGAAACTTGTTTGCATGGCAGAGGTTAATTTATAACAAGCTAGAATACTATGTCCTGTGTTCGGTAAATTTTTGCTTCAGCTGTCCACAAAACCTTTTCCAAGGGTATAAATTAGACTCCGGTCTTGAATTAGGATCTAGTGGACAGGTCTCTTGAGGCCATTAGATTCTCATTGACTTATTTAAATGGGTGTCCATACCGGTACAGAATTTGGTCTATCTAGCTGTATGTGTATATTTTGCCCTAGTCTCAGGCCCAGCCTTAATTATGCATTTGAGTACAACTATGACTGATTTATCAGATGAGCTATTTATGCCTCATTTGAATGGAAATTTGTTATAAAGTCAAGCTCTATTATGTTGTGGTTGACTATAGTGGTGGCAGTGGTTTGCTTGAAGGTGTATGTATTACTTTAACCACTTGGCCTGCCTGGGGATGGGATTCAGTCAAAAAATCACTATACATTCCTTTAGGGAGAGAAGTAGGCTTTTCATTTGCCCTGTTTTAGACACCTACCTTAAAATCAGATGAATCACTTATTGAAAGTGTCTTTATCTCTCCATGAAGTGTACAGTGTCTTAGACTACTGTTTGACCGTAAGTTAGAAAAGAGGCAGCTTTCTGCTACCATTGCTTTTTACTATTGCAGCACATATTGTGAACACTCCATCTAAATAACTGCATTTACACAACAGCTACAAATTGCTATAATTCTTATTATAAGCTTACCACAATTCCCCCAAGTGAATCTTCATCATCTCAAGATTAACTTCAGTGCTGCACAGTAACTGTACCCAAGTTTAGTGGTAATTTGTGCTTTCCCCAAGCAAGACCTTTACCATATTCTCAACAGCTTCTTTTCTGCAGGTTCACATTTACCAGCCACAGTAAATGATCATCATATATTTAACCATGGAGGAATAAATAATGCATAAAAATACTTTTCGTTACTACTCAAATCATATTTTCAACAGATGTACATAAAGTCACATTCACGCAGTCCTCCTTTCCCTTTACAGTTACTTTCACTGTAACATGCATGAAATACTCACAGAAAGCACAAGTTGAGGTTGCACACTGGAATTCCCTCTGAACTTCTTAATTTTGCTTTCTGCTGTGAACAGCAATAACGCTGCTGTGAGTTACCTTCATTGGAGCTAAAAAACAGAAACAATATCATATATATCAAGAATTATAGTTGGCAGATACCAAACAATGCACAAATTAACACAAGTGATGGAGCTTAAAATACGATCAGCTTGAGTCATTTCAAGCCAGTAAATCCAGAGATTACATGCCCAAACAGTTCTTAGCACAGTGGGGCAATAAAGTTAGTTGGGATCCCTATATGCTTTCATCATCTAAAAAATACAAATAGTAGCGATAGCCAGAGGGATGGGATATTTTGTTCACAGATATTCTGTTAACAGAAATCAAGGTATCTTATTAGTACTAACAGTGATATTAACTATTTGCTCAGTGGTATTTATAGAATAACATCCTAAGGAGCTCTAAAAAAACACATTTTTGAAACTAAAAGGACTTCATTCCCTTTTAAGTCCATGGCTGTTTTCTAGTTCACTATCTATCCTTTTAATCTGGAAATCTTTTTTCCAGCCATCACAGCTTAAACGTGCAAAGACAGAAAACAAGTGGCTCTTTTGCACTGCTCCTAGAACAACAAACAAAAACGTGAACCAGAGGAGGCTGCCACCTCGGTAATAAGCATGTGCACCCTTTTGTTGGGTTAATAATAGTCAAGCATGCAAAACCTGTCAAAAAAAGCTCACGGTCTCTTCTCTGAGACACTCTGAGGTCTTGGAGGTTTGTACTCTTTCTGTTTCAGTGTGACATGCATTGTCTTTTTTGGCACTGTGATTATCTTTGCCTCATTGTCTGCTGCAGGAAAAGATATCATTTACGGTGCCACCTTTGTGACTCTTTAGGTATCAGATAACCTACTTAACACTGACTTTCCAGATGTTGAGAAATCTGGACTTTACAGCCATGTGGGACCATCGTGGCAGTGCATCTACTCTCAGAAAGATTTTTTTCCCTCTTTCCCTCTCAAAGTACATCAGCTTTATTGAAAAACATGCCAGTAAGACAAGAGACAGGCAAAAGTAGCACAACTGCTATTGCACTGCTTGTGTTCTTTTTTCTTCTCCCTCTCTCCAGAGATCCCCTGCCTTAATTTTTCTCCATCATTGCACTAGATTTATTGCTCTAGTAAATTTCTGCAAAAGGAGTAAAAGAAGGTACTTGAAGACCCTGGGGACTACTAGCATGCCATGCCCTGCCTGCTCGGCACAGCATCGTAACAAAAGCGTTATGGACGGTTCAATTGTTTTGCCAGGGCTAAGCCGGAGCCAGCAGTGAGTAAAGGAGGGGGGTGGGGAAAAGGCAGGAAGGAAGAGTACTTGCCTTTGAAAAAGCAAGATGGAAGACGTTTGGAAGAGCAAGATGGAAGAAACCTCTGGAAAGAAACAGAAAGCAGGGCTGGGGATATTCTTCACCCCCAGGGAGGTGTGGATAGGAGGAGGAGAAGCAAAGGAGTGAGGCAAAGTCTTGCAGCGCTGCTGTTTAACAGCATGCCCATAAAGGGCCTGCTCACTGCTCGGGGATGGAAGGAGGCTACCCCATCCCTTATATCCTTTTGTTTGACTTTGAATTCAAGTGAAGCATTCTCTCTCTCTCCTTTTTTCAGATGTTATTTAGCTTGGCTGTGCGCTGTAGTGGAATACAGTGCAAGACTATTTTACCTCTTTTGCCCTGCTAATTTGCACACTGAAAGGAGGAGAGGTGTAGAGGTCATGTGAGATGAGCCATGGAAATATCACAACATGCTCAAAACTTTACTTACCACTGCTGCCTGCTTCACTCAAAATCTGACAATCCCCATTCTCACATTGCACTTCATTTAAATCTGACATTCCAGTTACCTGGAGCAAGTGCTTTGATGAAGAGAAACTTGGAGGGTAATCCACCAGGACACATTAAACTGTTACAAGCCATAAAACATCTGCACCCAATGGCAAGCTATAAAGCTGAATGGATAAAGCTATTAAATGCATAGCATTGCTGGACTGAATTCTTCCCCCTGTGAGCACACTCAGCTGGTTCATACACAAAAGGTTTTCCCATGATTGTATCATATGCAGCTCATATGATTATAATTTCCAGTAAGGAAGATTGCTAGCCAGCGTTCAGTTAGGGCAAGTTTCCATGCTTCTGGTGAACACAAAACAGAGTGGCATATAAGATTCCTCCAGTATATATGAGCATATAACGTGAGATGTCTTTTCCCATCTTATCTGCCATACAACCTTATAAAATGATGAAAGTACAAAGAATAAGATAAAATGAAATAATACTAAGGTTGTAGAATGGAAAAAGCCACCAGTGCAAGAGAACTATATATTTTAGAAAGCCACAGTACTTCTGAGTATCAGCTTTTTTTATTCCATTGCTACTGCCATGCACAGAAATGAACTGGAGAGAAAGGGTGGTGCCAAGGTCTAGCTCTGCTCCACAGTTCGGCAGAGCCTCCAGGAACCTGCCTAGGCTCAAGAAAACCTCCCACACAGGCCCTGGTTAGCAAGGAACAGGAAGAATGCAGCATTAAAGGATCCTGTCCTCTTTATATCAAAGACGTTATTTTCTTTGCTGGCTGAGACTAAATGGAGGTTGGCATAGGTTCCTTTCCAACAGACTTATACAAATTATGATGTCTCCCACCCAGGGGTGAATCCTAGGGACCAACATTTTTTTTTTTAAGGAGGAGTTGAAAGCAGTTTTTAGAGGGGGAGGAACAGAGCCACTGTCTGTAGGGCTTCGTCATGCTTCAACTTCTCTCTTCTCACAGGTTCCTACTGATTTTCTCTGAGGAAGGTGACCTTGTCTTTGATCCACTCTTTTCTTCCTAGCACTGTCACCCAACAAAGAATCTACTCGATGGAAACCACACTCTTTAAAGTCTTTAATGATGTCTTCTTGGTCTAGTAAGCAGCACCAAGTTTCTCTTCATCTTCCTTATTTTCCGTGAGTGGACTGCCATTTTCAACACAGGCAACAAATTTTGTTGCCACAGGGTCCAGCCTACAAGAGAACCAGAATTTCTGCTTCACTAACATCTTCACCATTTTTTTCCACTCAGAAGTAGAATGAAGAAGAAATATTTCTTGCCTGGCGAGTTCTCCAAGCAAAATCCTGATGAGTCAACTGAAATGCTGTTTCCATAAATCAAAATTCCTTTATATTTAACAGCTGTCAAATTCTTGACACTCAAAATTAATTTGATCTATAAAACTCTGCACTTTTTACCAACTGACATTTTCCAGAAGTAGGATGTTAAACTGAAAAAAAACGTACTATACCAACCATATTTCTGCGTAATCTCATCTGCAAACATTAACTCAACTACCACCTCTAGCCTGGATAATCACATTAACAAACATTCAGTTACTATCTCAGAGCAGACAACTCACAAAGCTGCCTTTTTGCTACAGATCTACCTCCTTTAGATCAAACAAAAATCTCAGTCTGATTCTCTAGCATCGCTCTTTGCTCAAGTGGTTTCCTTCATGCATATTGGACCACTGTTCTGCCCATATAAGACATCTACACTTTGAACTTTCCTCTACCACTCAGACCACTCTTTAGGTTTTCATATGTGGGGCACATTTAAATTCTAGAGATTCTTGCTGTGTAACATCTCCAGGGCAAGGCATATACTGCAGACATCTGCTTACACAGGGTAGAGCAAGTACATGAGACTGTATGACAGATACCTATACTGCTACGGCAGTCCTTGTGTCTTTCATTCCCTGCCATACCACCAATACTTGCTCTTATCACTTGCTAAATTTTCAAATGAGCATCTTCATGCTTTCTCCCATGCTTTCTTTCATGTTTGGGAGAAGGTTCCCTTTAATAAGTTCACTTCATTGAACTATTTTAAACACTTTCTTAGTAATCTCTCTTGCCTCTCAGTCAGCAGAAAGAATTGGCAATGGCTTAGGTGTGATGAAAGCCCTGAGTGTTTTGTAGACCTGTCTCACTGCTTCTTTGGATTCCTCTATTTGTCTCCAGCTATCTGCTTTCACTTGCTTATAGTGTAGGCTCTTTGCAGAAGGTCTTCCCTTGAGGTCTTAGACACACTACAGTACTTCTAGTACTGCTCCTGAGAAAAGAATTATTATTTGAATAGAGAAGAGAATCAGAGCCATTGTATCTATACACTCCAGCACATAGCATCACCCTTTTCACAAAGACCAACAATCCCAGGCAATATTTCACACACTCCTGTAGCTCTGTGCAAGCATGATGAAACATTTGTCCTTTGAGCACTGCACAAACTAACTATTCACTTACGAAAGCCCACACTCTTGGAATGAACATATTTTGGAGAATCACAGATAATGTCATTCACTGTTAACTCTCCAAGAAAGGAATGCATAGTATGTGTCGCAATGAAGGCATGAGCTTCAGTTACTCTCTGTGCCACGGGAAGAAATTTCTTCAGATAAAAATAACTTGAACATACACACTATAACTTGAACCAAGACTTTGCATTACGTCTTTGAGAGTTAACACTATTTTTTGCTGAGAGAAAAAAAAACACCACATTGTTATTATAAAGATACCAATCTTTTGCTATTGCTAGGTCTGATGATACCTAACTGTGTAGCAATTTCTAGACTAGAGGGATGTTAGGAAATTTTTATAGGTTTCAAATCATGATCTAGATCTAAAGGGGAATAACACTCATGGACGTCTCATCCAAAATCAAAACATAAGGAAGTTACAGCAAAAAAAAACCTTTTCATTTGGAATACTTCCTTAACAGTAATATTGTTTTAATAAGATTTCCAAGCAAATCACCTGTTCTACGTACACCTGCCAGAGAGCCGGCATTTTGTGTTAGGATTATTCTACTGCATGTCAGCTCAGGGTGGCAACTTTAGAAAAGATATCTAACTTGAGTTTTTATGGCTTAAATCTTGTATTATCTACAAACTTGCTGAGGGTGCACTTTGGCCCATCATCCAGGTCAATCATGAAGATGTTAAACCCTATTGGCCCAGTGTCAGCCCCCGGGGTACGCTACTACTGACTGGCCTCTAGCTGGACTTTGTGCGGGTGACCACAATCCTTTGAGTCCAGCAGTTCAGTCAATCTTCAGTCCACCTCAGCGGCCACTCATGTAGTCCATACTTGATCATCCCTTGACCAGTGAGCTAGTCATTTTGTCATAAAAGGCTGTCGGGTTGGTAAGGCAGGATTCCCCCTTTGGAAGTCCATGCTGATTACTCCCAGTCAACTTCTCGTGCCTCATATGTTTGGAAACATTTTCTGGGAGGATTTTCTCCATTGCTGTCTCAGGGACCAAGCTGAGCTGACCTGGCTGTAGCTTCCCAGATCCTTCTTGCCACTGTTCAAGAACAACTTGACTTTCCCTCCAGTCCTCAGAAACATGCTCCAGTGGCCATAACTGGCAGGGCACCTGGAGAGGGCATGGGGCAGCCAGGTTGAGAGGGTGCCTGCGGGTCGGGGCCAGGGCCAGGGCCAGGGCCAGGGTGAGGGACAGGATGTCCTGTGTCCAGGCAGGGGCAGGGCCATGGCAGGGCTGAAGCAGGCACCGCCGCGGCATCACAAGGCAGTGACTGATGGCTCCAGGCTTAGCTGGGACCAAGGATGGGGATGGCAGAGGCCCAGGAGGTGGCAGGGACTGGGACACCCACACATTGCATTCTTGACACCTCCTTACTTGTGCACATACCCTTCAGTGGGCCCCCTTCTGCCCTATTTTGCTGATTACGTAGGCTCTCTACGCCCTTTGCTGGCCAGCCCAGCCCACCGCTTCCCTCTTGTTCATGGGCCATCGTCTCCCTGCCATGTCATTCCCAGTTTAAAGCAGTCCTCCATAGGCAGAGAGGGTCCCATGGCTGCAAAAAACGAATGCCTGGTGTTGACACCAGCAGTGCAGCCCGTTGTTGACCTCAGGATCTGCTCACTGCTGCTCAGGCCCTTACCCTTGCTGCCAGGACGGAGGAGGCACCACCTGGCCCCTCCACCCCAGCCCTGACCCTCACCCCCAGCACAGCTGCATCTTCCCGTGGCCGCTCTGCTGTATGGGGGTAGGTGAGTGCTCCTGGGGATGCCGGGGCCCTGGCCAGTGGCACCACACCTCGTGGCGTTGCAGAGCCCATCTCTGCCCACCTCTGCCCTCAGCTGGGTTTCTTGCCCCCATCTACGCAAACGGCTGCGCAGGCGGCTGCCTCTCTCAGTTGCCTTGAAGACAAGGATGGAGCTGCAATCTCCAAAGGCAGCGCAAGCACTACAGGAAAACACAGGTTTTTGGTTCATAGAAGCAAAACTAGCTTTCCTACCTGCCAAAATAGGGCCTTAGGGTTTCAGTTTCCACTCTTCACATGGATTAAATATAGATGCAATTGAAAATAAAATATTATCTCAAAAGAAAAAAAAATTAATATTCTTATTTTTACATTTTTTTCAGCCAATTTGACTTTGCAAATTTAGCAAAACATGAATATTTTTTCATCTATATCCATATTACCTGAAAAAAAATTTCAGCCTCCTCTACAAAGTCAGGGAGATTTTTTAATCCATTCCACATTTCAGAATAGTTTGAGGCATCCTATCCTTTTCATTCCCTGATCCTGAAATTACTGGAACCAAAATAAACTTATAGCTGTTGGAATAGCAGAGAGAAAATTTACTCTAATTCTAGCTTTAATTCTACTTTCTAATGTACCTTTTAATAATCTAATATATTAATAATAGCACATTGATACAGATTTTTCAAAATATATGATCCTGGCAAAGCCCATGGAATCCCTTTTAAATAAGCTCAAATGCTAATGAGTGGATATAATCTCTAAATCTCATGAACAGTCTCATTCAAATTATTGTAAATCTTTTTCTTTTCTGAAATACATTTTACAAAAACATAATACATTAAACTCCACCTCTTTTTTAAATAAAGAGTGGCCAAAAACATACCTCAAACTGAGCCTAAACTAGTCCCCTTAAATTCTGTCAAAGCCTTGGATTTCAGAGAGGCTTTGTCAGAAATAAAACGAGGATTGAGGATGTGTATAAAGCAGCTTTCAGACTAAGGGCCATATACTTAGCTTCATTTATAGCTTTACCTTCACTTAGCTTTGTATTTATCTTCTATTTATCCTCCTGAAAAAAAGGTCCTGCATGTATTTTATCACAGGATCAGAGAGAGAATCATTGCTTCTGATCAAATAAGCGTGCAGTTGAACAGGACTTGCAATCCTTATGAGGGTTTCCTATTCAAATTAATATTCAGTAGCAGTATGCTGGAGTTCACCTGAAGTTCTTTTAAGGGGATCAGTTGCATATCCTGGATTAGGTATGGGCAGATGTGACCACATAAAAACTACCTAAATGAATCTATCTTGACATCAAATCTTTGGGTGGTCATTTTATTTATCTAGTCCTATTTTGCACATGAAACAGTTCAGACACAGACAGCAAATAATGTAACATTGTGAACTAGCAGGTCATATAGACAAGTAAAGGCCAGAATGTAGCAGAAAGAATATTATTCAAATTGGTCCCAAATTGTACTGTTTTCTGGTAGGCTCAGATTTCCAGGAGAAAACAGGGAACTTAGGTCTTCCATTTAACACAATGGAGTTTGTGATGCAAACTCTTGGACCACATCCCCCATCTCCCTGTTTAGCTCAGATCTAGGCTCACGCGTCCCAGTGCTCTTCCAGATGCTTCGTATATGTTTAAAAGAAACAAACCACCTGTTTTTTACTACAACGGCCCACAGAAAAAGGCGGTCCTGGTGGAGTTATCCTTTGTTTTCTAATTCATAATATCGTTTAGCCACTTTGTACAGAGCTAAAAAGATGTCTCCCCTTTTCTCTTCCTCTAACTTCAAATAACAATGGAAATTAGGTCATGACCCTCTAGACAAGAAATTTCTCGAGCAGGTGAAAGAGCGGGTTGTTTATTTGTTCCCTATGATTTCTCTAAAAACCTTTGCAACAGAATAAGATTTTCCTTGGATTAGTATTCAGAGCTGTGGGTATTTGTGTAAAGCTCTTTTGTATGAAACCTAAGCTTTCCAGTTTTATATGCCATAGCCATTTGAATACACACCAGCTCATTGCAACTATGTATTAATAAATTCAATATAAAGCTGTGCATTTGCTCATTTGCAACACCAGTTTCTACTCTTATTTCTAAACAATCCAACAGACTGGGTTTTTTGGCACAATGTTCAAGCTTTAAAGTTCATTACTCCAGAACTGGGACTCTATCCCTGAAAGCAGTGACCCTTCAGAAGGTTTTAGGGCCTACACTGCATAAGCGATTTAACATGACTCCCAACGCTTCAGCAAAACAGCTAATGCAGCTGTTGGATGTATAAACAGAAGAGTAATGAAGAGGAGCAGGATAGAGATGAGTAACCGCAGCCTAGGGTACTGACTGGAGTGAAGCTTAAGATACACATATTTCACACAGTGTTAACATACTGGAGAAGGTACGAGGAAGAGACACAGAAATGATTTGAGGGCTAAAGGAAATGCTTTACAGAGAGAGAGTTAAAGAGCTCATTTTATTTTGTTCATCAGATAGGATGCTGAGAGATTAATTGATCACATCTTATAAGTACTTTCATAGGAAGTAATCACCAGGTCCTAAAGGTCCTTTAGTAGTACAGTAGGGAAAGCAACAAAACCCAAAAAATGAAAAACAAAACTCAGCAACAACAACAAATAACAAACAAACAAAAATAAGCAGAAGCTGAAAAGAGAAGCCAGGAAAATTCAGGTGAGAAATACAACACAAAGATTTGATAGTAAAGATGATTAATTGTACCAGCAGCCAGCCAAAAGAAGCAGAGGACTCCATCTCTTCAAACCATGATATCTTTATGAAATAAGGAGCTATCTTTCTGGAAGATATGAATGAAAAAAAACAAGATAAATTATTAGAATGGACTGGCTAATCCTTTCTCAGAGTGTTTGGTGTAACTATGGCTGAATGTTGCCTATGAACTTGTATGCATCTGTGAAATGGAGGCAGAAAAAAAAAAAAAACAGACTCTAAGAGAGCAGCAGACAAAGCCAAAACAAGAACTGGGAACACAGCCCACAGCCAAGCCAAGAGAGAGCTGTTGGGATAAGTGCTGATTAGAAAAGAGCTCAGAGCTTTAAGGAAAGATAGCATCTCTCCCCATTCGATATTTGTTGTACTGAAGAAAAGAAGCCTTTGTACTTTTTTTTTTTTTAATAAATAGGATTTAGCATCAATTTCTCTTTCCTTCTAACTTATACAACTCAACAGAGTCTGCAGAGGCTGGCTAACTGCTGAAGTCAGAGGAAGATAACATTGAGTTTTATGGGCTCAGTAGAGAAAGTAAAAAGCACAATTCAAAGGCCTATGATCAGACTAGAAACTTTCATGCCATCCTCAGCCCTTAAGTCCTGCGAATTTTACTACTCTGAATATTTGTTGACATTTCCTTTCAGCTTAATGTAATATATTTGAATTAATGGCTGCAATTCTACTGCTTTACATTCCTAATGCTCTTCAGTGAAACTTAACATTGAGAGCGCAGTAAAAGTAGTTGGAGGAAACTCATTCAGTTATAGCTGATATGGAGAAAAGGCTCCAAAGTTAATTTATTTTCCCTTCATTTCTGAGAGAGTATCATCATTTCCCAGGCTACTTTGGAATTATTTTCCTTTTTACTATTTTGGTGGCTCTGGACACTTGTTACTTTTGACAACGGTTATCTTGGTTATAAGACCCTTATTAACCCACTACGAGTGTGCCTGCTGCATCTAGATGCACCCTCAGCCTGAGCAGACCGTCAGTTCTAACAGCACGGTGTTAGGTCTCCCACCTAACCCAACTGACTTGAGCTCTTTCTAAATATTCAGTGACGCTCTGCTGTTTTGACACATAACAGGATGACACTAATTCATATAGGCAGGGTTCATTGGATAATATTCCTACGATTTATTCAATTATTTGTATGTTTTGTACCTTAAATTATTTGACAAATCATTCTTGACAAGACTTGACAAACTCTGTAAAGCTCACCAAACAGTGTTCGATTTGTAAAACAGTTTTAAATATCAGTTTACTACCTCTATTAAAATGCATAATTGAGGATTTCTGTGTACGAAGAAGTGCACATCAAAAGACTTGTATTATTACTACTTATCTAAAATGTAGATTTGGAAAAATTTCACTGAAGTGCAAGTGCTGGGATGGAAAATTGACAAAAATAAGGTTTATCCTGAACTTTCCAGCACTTTCAGTAGTCTTTTTTGCCATATCAATGGTAATTCTAATTCAGTTCCCAAAAATTAAAATAGATTATTCAAACATTTTCAAGCCTGCAAGCGCTGTCCTAATCAGAGGGATAAATGTAATCTGGTGTTGTGTTGTCATCAAGGCTTCTGAACTTCCAAGGCACATTTGTTCTCTCTTGATGTAAAAAGATGTCTTTTCAACAGTCAGCTCCGCAAATTTAGCCTTAATTCTGACTATCACGTCCGTCTTTTGGGACTCGTGCCTCATAGTCCTTTGTAAGAGTTTACAGCCAAATTTTGGTCTCTTACACCTGTGCAAGGTCCTTGCCTTTCCTGGCAGAACCAAAAGCAGAATCTGTTTTAGTTATTCTGTTCATGTACATAACAGGAAAAGTTCACATCCCACACTGCTGTGTTGGCTTTTCAGGGCTCAAAAGAGGAAACAGAAACACAAATTTATTTTTATGTCACTATTGTGAATAGATATGATGGTCTAAATTCAGGTTTCATATGGGTTGAACAAAAAAGCATCATTGTAATTGTAAGACTACTCTTGAGCTTCTTCAGAATGGAGTGTGTTCCTGTGATTCTCAGTCAATAAAATAGAAGTGATGAGGGTAATAATAATATGGTTTCCCACTTCTATCCTTATGCAACACTGACTTTCACATCACTGATAAGTCTGCTAGCAAAGGGGTTGCATGAATGAAGCCTGTAATTATATCATTTAAGCATGCTATTTTTTATAATATTTTTTCCCAGAATCTTTAACGGACTATAGATTATACTTACTCATGTTAAATCTATGACTATCAAGAGGTAAAACCTGGCACAGCAGATATCTATTATTTCCGCTATGTTTTAGAACTGGATTGCATAACAGTACCTGCAGTCTTTTGTTACTTTTGTATCATTTCTCCTGTTATGTGGCATCTTTCACACTAGTCATATTCATATCTTGTACAATCTGAAATACATCAGAGTCCTCTGTATTTTCCACAAGCAAAGTGTAGCTCAGCATCAGAAAAAAAGCTTTACTAAACTGATTTGCCAGAGTGTTTGCTTCGTGCATACAGGAAGCATTTTGTGAGCTCTGTGGGGAAGGGAATTTCCATTCCCTAGAGATTTTTGAATTTGCGTTTTTGAATGAAATCAGAAAATGAAAAAAAATTATTCACCAGGATTATCCAATTTTTATTTTTATTTCACACAGATCGGAACCTTAACTACTGAGAACCGAAAAAAACGTTGGTTCAGTTTGATGGTTTGTGTTACTAGTATATAAAATGCCCGTGTAGTAAAGCATCATTTCAAAATGAAGAAATTACACATTTTCATTTTGACACTATCAAAAATGAGGCAGTTTGTTACAACTTCACTTTTCCCTTTTTCTTGAAAATGGAATTCCAGCAAAAAGACGCAGTTTTGTGAAGTGGTTTGGTTTATACAAAACTGCATTCTGTGACAGAAAATTATTCAGTCAGAGCTCTTCTAGCCAGCCCTAGTTAATATATGCAGAAAAGAACCAATAAAACAGGATGACGATTAGTGACTTACCACTAGGCACATTGAACAAAATGGTTTTACCATAAGCAAGGTCATCTAGCTGTCTCTTATGTATGCAAAATACAGACAAATATCTCTTGCTGGTATTTTGTCTGGTTTGCCTAAAAGTGTTGCCCAGCAGCAGGACTCAAGAATATTTTTTAAAGCTGTGCTTAGTACTAGAAGTGAAAATACTCTGAAAACTCAGTAGGTAAAACACACTGTAAACATGTTATTCCTCTCAATAGAAAGGATCTTAATTTTTTGCCATCGTCATGATTATGTGTTTACTTATGATCCAGTTGCACCAACATCATGTGATAAGAGTAGGTCTCTTTATTGCACTAGGACCTACACAGAAGGCAGAAAAGGAAATATTATTAGTAGCTACATTATTTTTCAGTTAGGAAACTAAAGCACAGAAATATTTAATTTACTTGCACAAAGTAAAGTGTTAAGTGCTAACCTGGCACCTTTTCCGAGTCTTCTCTGAGTGCACTGGCTGCAATATCAGTCTACAGAGACTTGCAGAAAACAGTCTGCATACAGCATGTGAATTCTTTCTGAATCTGTAGGAAAGTCCCTCTGGACTTTCTCAGTGGTGTATCTACACCTAGATACAAAAAGAGCATTTTGATAGCCAGACCAGTTTCTCCATTCTGCTTTCTGTTTACCACCACTCTGGATGGAAACTCCAGGTCATAACGACCCAAAAGGAACCAAAAAAAGGTTGCTAAATGTTGATGATACTTTATTGCCGTGGAAGTGTCCTATACTGATCAGAGAAAGCTTTCTGTTATGGTAAGTAGGCAGAAGGACCTCCTATAAAGCATGTGACCACCTGAAAAAGCTGATTTAGATATTACTGAGCAAAAAGAGCTCTCTGAGATTTGGCAGACCTGAGTGCAAGTGATAAAAAAAGTCCCAAACCTAGCTCTAGCTACCAAGCCACAGCAGTATGCAGATCTTTTGGGGTAATTTACCTCTGTCCCCATGCAGAGCTCAGTAGTCCTAGCAATGAAACTAGCTCATTCAAAGCCACATCATTTATTCCTCCTTTTCACTATGGACTGCACTATAGACAAAGCCCTAGAGCATATTTGCTTATTTGATTGCTAAAATGATTGGACGCTTTTTTACACATTAGTTCTGCAGAGCACTACAGAAGCCACTTAAGCTTTGACTGGATGAGCTAGGTTTTAACTTGACTAATGTACAACTAGTACCTTTAAAAAAAAGAATCACTTAGAGGAAAACTGTTAAAGCTAATCTGTGGGTCAGTCACCCTGCTATCTTATATTACTTCTGTTTATTTCAGTGCCTCATAGGTCTAAAATTATGATCATGGTACATCTAGAAAATTTCAAGGATTTTTGCTGGAGTCTTATTGTCTCCGAACTACAATTGCTTGCTGATCAAGTGACAGGCTATGTGGTGGCATACGCTATTCGAAGGTGAGAGTGGCCCCTCATACGTTGTTGTGAGGGGGTCTTCTTTTACTCCTATTATTTTTATCAGTGTTATTATTATTAATACCCGGTACTACACAAGAATCAGTAGAATCACTCAGAGTGTTTTTTTCTTCTAATCTATCACCATTTAGAACTCTTGAAAGTAAATGACAGAGTAGGAAGGTAACAAACGTGTTTGTTTGAAGTTACTCCAGGTAACAGCACAAAGGTGTAACATAATAACAGGGACATAGCATTAGTGGAATCTTTCAGAAAAGATATGTGCACAGAACATATCCTGGAACAAAAGAAAATCTCCTCAAAGATTGATAATCTTTGGTAAATTACCAGCCTGTATTTACATTATTCACAGTTTCTGCCCAGGTATTTTTTCATGGAAGGTATACAAGATCTGAGAGTGGATAAAAACTTGGGGAACAGAAGCCCCAATTACCCTGAGACTTAGAGCCATTTTATTATCTCAGTAAAAGATCATTTTTGAACATGCCTTGCATAGGAAATTAGCAGTGCTGTTTACATGGCCTGATACATATTTTGCCTGCATTTCATTTAGGAATAAACATGTGTTTTTTTACCACCCAAACTTTAATAAATTTCAGTGCAGAATGGCTCTTTTCTGACTGTGACTCATTCTTTGCTAATTCAATCAAGGTGAAGCTGACAAAATAACAAGAAGATTTTGAAGGTATTTTTACCATGTTTGTCACTCCACCAAATGACAGTGCAAAGTTCCCTTGTCTGAATTTCGATCAAATACTTACCAGGAATGCTAAGCCTTTCAGAATCCCATTGTGCCTCTGTTTCATGGCATGTGAGTTATTTGCTTTCATCTCCCCTTTACTGTATAAAAGAGGATCTAAGGCTGTAAAAACTTCAATCCAGAGATTCATGCAGCTGTACATAACAGATCCTTCCTCTCTCGTCATTGCAGCACAACATCAAACCAAACAAAATGTCTTAGAAAGCTACAGTATTTGCAGCTAGGCTGTCACAGATCTCCTTTTTTTTTTTTGCTTTTGAAAAAGAGTGGCTGAATGCCCAGCACCTGCCTCCATACTGACATTTTCTCAAACGCTAAGGTAAAGGAATCAACCTTTGTCAATATCTTCCCAGTGATTTGTTGGAAACAATGCAATGAAGAGCCTCAGCCTCTCTCCTTCTGGATTGCAGGATTAAAATAAAGGACACTTGATTTTACTGATTTAATGAGAAATGGGGACTTTAGCAGAGCATCCCTTGTGATTAGAGAACAAGCCGTGTTTACAGGTAGCATCTCACAACCTCTTCTTCCCCATTTGCTTGGCTTTCCCCTTTTCTTGGGAACTTGTTTATGTATTTGGCTGTTACGATGACCCACAGCGTTCACTCCTGTGCTGCATGAGGCATTCAAATGCCTGCAGTGATTTCAGTCTGTCTCTCTCAACAGGGAAAGAGAGAAAGACTGAAGGGTTTGCAGCACAGTACTGCAAACTAAAGACATGTAGAAGAATGGATAGGGAGAGAGAAAAAAAAAATCTTAAAAAATGCTAGATAAAACACAGCAACAGGAACAAGAATAACACCTCCTACCTGTGAAGTAGACTGTGTGCAGAATGCATTAATCTCTTAGTATATTTTATCAGCTAGGAAACCTTCCCCCCAGCTATGAAATGAGAGGTAAGCTAAAGGAGTTCACGCATGGTGTTTTGTGGTGGATTGATCCATGAGCAGCGAGTTAATCTCTTCCCTTAGACCTTTTACCTTTGTTCTCTTTTTTTCTTGAGGTATTCATACGATAGAAAATGACATTTTCATATGGTAATCTCTCCTCCTTGTAGCTTTGCTCTTCAAGATTAGCCAGAGGGATCAAACACACTGAACAGTGCCTCCCCAGGAAAACAAGAAAAACAAACAGCATAACCAAACTCAAAGCTAAAATTCATGCCTTATTGTCCATTTGGTTGTGTGATAACAGTAACAAAGGCACCGAGGCTGGAGGTATGTAAATATAACACAGTGATTGTAGGATTATGTCATAAACACCTGCAGTGATAGTTCTGGGCACATAAATACATATAAATAAACCAGCACCTTCTTCACACACAGGTTAAGCTTGCTCAGGTCTCTCTGGTCTTACTGTCTCTTGTGCTCAGTAGCTTCGAAAGAGGCAGCGCACGATCTCCAAACACAGCCCTCTCCCCTGCCCATTTTAGCCTCCCCAAACTGCACCGCCATCCCTCCCCCCACCTCCCTTGCTCTCGCCAGATGAGCGAGTCTGAAACCAGGGGGCAAAATCATTACTTCCCAATTATCTTAAGCCATGCAAGATAACCTCTCTCTCAAGGGCCAGTGCTAAAATATGCACACAGTTCTGATGTCTAGACAGTTATGAAATATAGGTGTAGGGCTCTGCATATGCAGAGGAGAAATGCATCCCAAATGAAGTGCTTTTATTAAAGAAGTATAATCACTGGGATAACTAATTACGTCAATACCACATAGTTAATTAAACCCATTATAGTTACTATTCCCATGGAAGGGAGGTCAGACAAAGCAGCCATCCCCTTGACTCTGCTATGCTAACAAAAGAGAGAGAAATTAAATATATTAAGCAATGCTTCTTGTTCAGGTTAAGAAAAGAAAAGTTTAACAACTACACAGTCACTCGACAAAGAAATTCCACAGAGGTAATTTATGTTGGTGCATTTGTATGGGACTTCTTCAAATGAAGGTCTTATAATATGCTGCAGTCCCATTAGATTTGTGCGAGCTGAATAGATGAGGAAAAAACACTGTTTTTGTAGGAATATTCCAGATTTTTTGGAAGGGAATTTAAATAAATCTCTTCACCACTGGATATATTTGATAAGTGGCCAGAAGAACATGACATAATGTGGGAAGATAATGAGGTTTGCACTGCCACTCAGTCAGATCTTATCCTGTCCCTCCCACCTAAAGGTTGAACAGATGAAGATGACATTGTGGGATGCCCAGAAGTGCTAGGAAGAGAATACTTTTTTTTTTCCTGCTCCCAATCATCTATCAGGAAAGTTTTCACAGGTTGCTATCACCTGTCATATGATGAGGGTAATTCTTTTCTGACTCCAGAGACTGGGATTAAATAACTGACCTGTGAAGAGTTCTCGTATAAGCATTTGCACGTTCTTATATGTTTTCCAGTTCGTAGCAATAATATCAAGATGCACCAAGTATAAAGTGCTATAACAATACCATAAAGATCCTGCTATTTTTGTGAGAGGCAGGTATGAGTCATAAAGCTTACACATCTCCTCAGTATTGCACTTATAAACACACGCACATACGCAGGGCAAAGTTTGAGAGAGACATTTTTGCCGAAAGATACAGACGTCACAATAGTCAGTGTTCATAATAATTGTCTCTGTCGATGTTTTTTCAACTTTTGACCCATAAACTCCTGGGAACCAACAGTGTACTCCAAACAGATCCATGAATAGTGCCAAGAAGTATATTTTCACATACGCCACACAGCAATCTCAGTATAAGAAACTTCTTCAGGAGTCTTTACTTTCCCGGAAATCTTGGGAATCCACAGGCCAGAAAGGACTGCAAGCTACTGGCCTAAATCCTTAAATTATTGCTCTCCTTCTTAAAGTCGGTCATTTTAGAGCATCTCTTTTCAACAGAGAAAAATTCCGCCTAAAGGACTTATCCACTGAGACGAGCAAATGTAGCCGGCCTGATCTCACCCTGGAAGAAGGGAAGGAGGGAAGAAAGGAAAGAAGGAGAAGAGGAAGTGGGAGAAAGCAAGAAAGAAAAGATAGATTCTAATTTTGCAACATGATGCTGTAACCCATAAACTCAAGCCCTATCTTTGTTGTTTTGATTGATTCCTGGTGCTGTAACACACTACTTAGCTTAGTCTGCCAGGCACTGATTACTCTAGAAAATGGTATGTATGGGGAAACAGTGATCATTGCTTTACCCTTCCTTGCAGAAGTGGGGAGAACTATGCAAAGAAGAGAATCAGCAAGACAAGAAGCCTGAGAGGCAATAAGCATTTAAAACTTGAAATTTTGCCTCAAAGAAAGTGTGTGAAATTCTGCTGCAAAATTATTTCACTATCTAAGGCAATTGGGAAGTTCTTAATAGTGACTGCCAGCTCTTAACACCGACCAGAATCATTATAATGATACTTATTTGTATTGCATTATTGTATTATGTAGTGCTAGGTGCTGTATTTCTATACACAGAAGAAAGACAGGCTTCCCTGAGCAGCTTAACATCCAAATAGAGAATGCAATCAATGAATAAGAGAAAGGAAGTAGGAAAACAGCAAGAAAATAAGATACGCAGCAGTTAAGGGTGTGTTAATACTGTACAGTGTGATGTACAACAGTCTCAAACTGGCTCCAAATACCTACGCAGCACCACACAGCACAGCACCCTGAAAAGAGAATAATTCACCACAGAAATAGTACTGCTACATCACTAAGACACTGCATCCAAGTCAAGACTAGTATAGACATACCATATGTGACCAGCTCAGTGTCACGCAGGAAATCTGTGGTGGAAACACTTACACATCAGCTGGGAATATGCTGAAAGAGACAAAACTCCAAAGGGCTAACCTGTTTTGTGCTACTTGCCAAGGAAACCAGAGATGGAGCATATAGTGTTAACAGGGATATACAACACCACAGGCACCTGCCCATTCTTCAATATCTAAACTTTTATCATCATAGTCTTTGGTCCGTTGTGTTTGCTAAGTCAGCCTTAAATCATGATTCATCGAGGACTGGCTGCCCTTTTAAAATCAGAAATGCTCTGAAAGGAACAACTGCCCTATGCCCTGTGTCAACACTGTAAGTTCAAACAGCCTGAGACAAGAGAGGACCTTACTCCTGAAGGTCCGTGCAATCTAGTCTTAGTGAGAACTCTTCCTGGCACTACCATTATGCTGGGTTAGAGAGGCATTGCTACTTTTGCACATTCAAGCACACTCTGGCAGATGACTGCGTGGGATAGCCAAGTCTGCAGCGGGAACTTAAACTCAGTAAGATCTAGATTCACGTGGGTGCTTGCAGCGAGGACAATCATAACCTGAAGAGCCTAGCAGTAAGCTGGTGTGAATAACTAACTGTTCATTTGGGTTGCTGAACCCTTTCTTCAGTCCCAGTGTCCCCCCAACACTTACCTCAGATCAACCCAAGTCTCAAGCTGCACCTATACCAGTAAATTACTTTGCAAGGCCCATGGTCAGGGTGCTAGAACTCATCACCTACACTGCTAAATGGTGAGAATGGTGTCTGGCATGGTTTTTTGCCCAGCTCACCAAGCACTTTCTCAAGCAATTCCCAGGTATGATTCAGAAGTTAACCCACAGGTTATTCAAGGTAGGCAGTTCAAATGTCGTGAAACTTTTTCTTGCTTTGGAAGCCAAGGAAATATAATCATATGGATGCAGCCAGACCCATGCGAACTGGACACAGGGACAGAGAACTGGCAGTGGCACTGTTTATTTTACTGTGCAGAGGTAGCTCAGTTTGGATATAACTTAACCATTGGTCCTTAGGCTGTCAGGCATCATCTCTTGTTACTTTACTAATACAGCTTTTAATTTCCTTAACTTCCACTATTAGTGCTTGAAAACAAACCATTTCTAAAATGTCAAAATGCCTCAGAGATGTCAGAACACTTTTTGAACTCAAGAGTCCTCAGTTTTCTTCTTGCTTTTGTTTAAGTTTTGCTGCTGTAAAACCATGTCTGGCAGCAAGAAAGCGGTGTAATCCGAGGAAATAAGAGGAGATTCTTACACGATTTCTTTGACTCTTTATTTGGCAGCAAGGTAGAATGGACATTTAAGGAATAAGTTTTTCACTAAAGTGGAGAGAGTAAATTTAAGGTTCATGCTATTGTTTTTACTCTTCTGTGAAGTCTAATAATACAATGTCAGACAAAAGTGACTCTCTGAATGATTTTTTACTGTTGTCACATAACAGTTTCCTGATCCCAAACAGGACAGCTGTACTTGTCAAACATTTTTACTGATACAAGTGTTCAATTCCAGTTCAAACCAAAGACAGACCTGCGTGCTCTCCTTGTCAGAGTGCTAAGACCAATTAGTGAAAGCTCCAGACAGCTACCAGAGACATAGTTCATTGTGGAATTAGTATTAGTTACTAGTGTTTTCAAAATCTTCTTTTGAGAACACAGGCACACTAAAACTAAGAAATCTGAAATAGAGACTCCTACTCTGAAATTGTAAGACGGGGAGTAGCATTTTGCTAAAAAAAATTGATCCCACTGCATACGCTTACAAAGGTAAGAATCCTCTTCTACCTTTCTGCCTTAAAGTATCAGCTTACAGACCTAACAAGATTGTCTCTTTTGAAAAAATTGACCATCTGGCCCAGCTGCCCCAAAAGGACCTTACCTGCCACAGAGAGGCTTCCAGAATGTGAAGCAGGAAGATACTAGCATTGAATTATGTTGACCTGCTGCAGGAACTAATAGAGTGAAATGATATGTATGCAAAGGATAAGCTAATTATTATAGGCCCTGATGTTTTCAGTACATGTGTTTGTTCCTGTTGAAGAAGGATAACTCACCTCTTCACTTGCTCTTTCTTCATTAGTTAGAGGAAATTCTGTACTGTTATCCTCTCTGGAAAGTTCACATATGTATCTCAAGGAAAAGCTGTGATCAGTGATTTCCAGTATTTGGGAATCTGTTATATGAAGACAAAACTACTAACCCTCTAAGCAACGGATTGAAACTGTTGTCCTCAATGCTGAGCGTAGAAGATAGATAGTCCAAAAATCCGGTTTTCTCTACAGCTGCTTCCAGTTAAGAAGACAAAAGAATGCATGTGGGGTAGAAGTCAGCTTCATACACAGCCTTAGTGAAATGCTAAAGTGGGCCTGTCTGTAGTAGTAGTGCAAATAACCAAGCCTTTTTCCTTCAACTCTCTAGTTTTTATTCAAGCTGCGTTTTCCTCACTGCTGCAAAACGCTGCTGACCTCTGAGCAAGCCTAAATGCTACGAATATAAAACAACTGACATTCCTAAAGGTGAATCTGGAGACATCCTGTCCAGATTCTACTGTGTGTACTATCCTTCCTCCTCCAGATACAGACGTCAACTCTGACAGCTTACGTGATGAATGGGCTGGGTGTTGACAGGTGAAGATGAGGGGCTCAGACGGAAGGAGAAGTCTCCTAGACTGATCAAGTGCTGTGATGTTGAGTTTACAATGGGGATAGGCAAAAGAATAAAATGCAGCTAAACACATGTTCTGTGGCTTTCAAATTCATCTCATGTGATCATTCCGTTTCTAAGAGGCTGGTAGTCAATCTGTCTTGCATGTAGACAGCAGCATGATCATGTTGCAATGCTATCAGTAAAGGTTAAAATGCAAACAAGATGTTTCTAGTTCTAATCAGCCAATAAATATATCAGCATTATAGGAAAAAAATGAGAAAAGAAAACTGCAAATTTGTCAGCTCCCCTGTTCTTGTCTTTGCCAAGATAGTTAAGGTACATTTTCATATGGTAAAACCACCAGAAATATGTCTAATTAACATTCTCGTTGAAAGTATGATTCAATGCAGCTTCTAAATCAGCATTGCCTTAAGTTGACAGAGCAACATATGCCACCTTATTGGTAAATCACAGAATTATAGGAGTGCGAATGAGCACTGAGCAAATCACCTGTTCCATTTGCCGCACCTCAAACAAAACCGGCAATATCTATCCCCTTTCTCACAGAGGTTTAGCTACTATAATGTACACTAACTGCAACTCCATAACCTCAGTGAGTTAGCCTTCCAACTCTTTTCTGTCCCTACCATAAAAAGGCTTTCTTGTCCTTCCATGAAGAAGGCTTTCAAGTTAAATTTACTTTGTTCAGTAAAATTTAAGAAACCTAGTCTTTCTTCATCTAGACAGTTAACTGGAGCCAATATATGGATTGTTTATAAAAATCATACTTACCTTGATTAATACTCTCTTTAGCTGTTTGAGGATCACATCCAAAGAATAAGACCTGTACAGCTGAGTCCACTATGAACACGATAACCTCAGAGCAGTTCCCTTATATCAAGTTTACATGTTAAAGATTCATCATCACAAATTTAAAATATACCTACTTAATTAGATGCGTTCTCAAAAACATGTTTCATAAACATGGTTGTCTAATAACTTTCAAACACGTTCATGTCACAAAAAAGGAAGAAAACTGAGTATTACTTTAAAAAGACCAGACAGTACCATCATTAGTTTAATCAAACACAAAATATAATCATTTATCTCAAGACATGCAACAGCTAATACTCCTGAGCCACTGAGCCATTTTGTCTGTAATTGCTTCTCTAGCAATGGACCAAGGATGGTCTAGATAAACCCCTACTAGACAGTCGTGGGATACCTTGCTCACGTAAAAACATTTCTTCTTCATCAGCACAGCAACAGTTTTATTGCTCCAGGGCTGGAGGACTTGCATCGCCTTTCTAAAAAGGCTTTTTCGTTTTTCCTGATGTCACTGTGAATAAGCTCATTATCCATAACAGTGTGTAAAGCTTTTCTGAAACCTACTGAACTTTTGGCTTCTCCTGATGTCTCAAGATTAGAATCCCCAAGATGCGAGCACCATAGCATACCTAATTTTTTTCCATGCAGTTGCCACAGATTTGTACGGAAATAACTGCATGAACACATGATCAGATAGGTCACTAATAGACTGTTTGCACCTGCAAAACCCCAATTTGTTTTCATAACCATGGCAACTATCTTTTCATGGAATCTCTACTTTTTTAACAAGTCTTTTATGTGTATTTGGGATGGGGGGAAGGCCTCCATATTCTGTGATGCACCTAACCAGACAGACAAATTGGATATTATTTGAAAACCGTGCTATTCATAACATCTTAGACATTGCTACTCAAGGGCAGCCAAGACTGGCCTTTATAAATCCCACCCAATAAGCTTATTTTAGTCAAATATTTCTGTGTGCATGCAAAGTTAGTGAAAGGTACCAGAGTAGAAGTGCACAAGACCAATATTTCCTATTTAAAGGAGTGGTACAGCAGCTGTGGAAACATTCCCCACACTTCCATGCCAATTTGTCTCATCCCCAGGCTCGTTGCTGAGCTCATCCATGTTGCTGATCTAACCAAACTGATGTACGTCCAAGTGACAATTTGCACATGCAACCAAGGAATGTACGCACACAGCCTGCATGAAATTGCACATTCATTCAAGCACAACCTTAATTTGAAAGAAAAAAATATTAAACTATCTATTGCAGCAAGTAAGGACCAAGCTTTTAAGTGGTAATTCATCAAGTTCCCATTTAGTCTTATGCGCCTACCTATACTTCCTTTTCACTTGGCTCTGCTAAGTTTCTGTGCACTATGGCAAATATTTGACAGCTTGCTCAGCAGGGTCTGTACTCTGCAGAGCTTACACAGTGCTACCTATTATTAATTGGTTTCAAAGCGCATTATTCTGTAATCTAAACTAAGATGTGACTATTATATCTGTCATCCTAAAGGATGTGCAAATGAAATATTTGCAGCTAGTACATGAAATCTTTGTAACTTTGATTGTTTAAGTCTTTGAAGTTTTAAATAAAATTATATAAAATCACTTATACATATATAAGCAAGCCTAATTGCCCCAAGGCACCTGCCCATTATGTTCATTCACATGCCTAATATACTGTGGTACAGAGAGCTCTGGACAAAAATGAAAAAAATGTTTAGTAGAAAGTATACTTTATGCTGTTATAAAGAGCACTTTTAATCCATTCATTTTAAGACATTTTGCAAGTACACTGTAAGCTTCACAACTCTCCTAACAAGAAGAAGCCCAAAGGAAGAAGAACGTCAATTCATACAAGCAACATTGGTGAGCAGTTCTTTATGATGAAGGTGTCAGAAATTGCTGATGACAATCACTGATGCTGTTAGCTGAATGATCTCACGATGAGGAAATTCAGAGAAGTTCCTTCAGGAAAGCATATGACTGAACTCTTGTAGAAAGTGTACATCCAAGCTTTGCTCACAAGGAATAACTGGAAGAGAGACAGCTGTCACTAAACCGAGAGGGGCAGCCCATGCAAGAAGAGACTGCAGCAGTTTGTCCAGATATTTGTCCTAAAATTTGCAGCTGTGATATACAGCCACTGGTTACTACTAACTAGTAACTACTAACTAGTTACTGGTAAGGCCAGCCACATGCCTGTTATTGGAGGCATCTGTGTTGAAGATTTGTTCCTGGATGCGTAAATAAAATATTCCTCACATTTTTACTTTATTGCTCATTTAAATACCTATATAAGACTTCTAGCTATTGCCTATTTTAAAAATTACTGCAAACAAGAGTTTCTTTAGGAAAGGGCTTTTTGGAAAATCTTTATGAACCTCCAGCATGTCTGTGTGACAGAGGGAGCTAAGTGTAATTGTTTGCTACATTTAATTCTCAGGTGCACTGTGTGTTTTTCTTCGAAAATTCCAAAGAACTGCTTTTAAAATGCTTTTAAAAGCTTAAAAATCTGAAGTGAGTAGCTTCTCTGCCATTCATTTAGTCAAAAAGACAACTGCTCTTGACATCTGTGCTTTACAGAGTCAAACTAGACATTCTAAAAAAACAGAAAACAAAATAGCAATATAGTTCAATAAATCACTTCTTATTTATAAATAGAGCCATATGTATGGTCACTCTTTAAAATTTTGCCAGCTGCCTTAGATAGCTAACTTAATCACAGCATTTGTGAATTGTAAATAATCCCTGTAGTAGGTTTGGAGCCATTTAAGAAACACTGCAACTAGGCAGAGATCCAAAGCATACTAAACTCAGTGGGCTCCTTTCCACTTGAATCCAGGAGGGTTTGCATTGGGCCCTTACTGAATTAACTCTTTTCCCAAGACAAAGTTTGCAGGTTCCAAACATAGCTCAGAAAGCTTCTCCCATGTTCCCAATGTCTGTAATTAAAACCCAGAGTCACTTAAAATCAGTGACTGCAGCATATCTATCAGAACCAGGCTCCAGGCCTGGATATTTTCAGTGCATTATTCAGTCAAGCTTTCTGGAGGCTTGTGAATAGGCAGGACAAGACACCTGATAAGACCAGATACTGCTCTGTACATTCAATGCAGTAGCTTTACCACTTTTAACTACTGAAGATGTTCTCATTGACTGTTATAGCAAGATACATGTCCTAATGGGCAATTCCAGTGGGAGCCAAGCTCTGCAGCTTTGTGTCACAGCTAGCCAATTTATTACTTCATACACAGAAAGAAAGTGAAAGGCAGAGTAAATGATCTATGAATTTACTATTTTTCATTTTCAGGGCTGGAGAAGAGAAGGACACAGTCAGCAGCACCTGAGGACAAAGGGTGATATTCTGGCCCTAGACATTCTGGGCAAACCCTCCTCTACTCACAGCTCATTGAAAAGTGAACTGCTGCAGTTCCCATAAAGTATATTTAATTTGGTCATGCAGCCCACTGACCTTGCTACCAGTGAGAAAAACAACAGTCCCGTCAGTCATGCTCTAGGCAACTAGAACAGCTAATACGTTCCCAGTGCCTCGATACATCCCTCTGCGGGCACACATGTGCATACCCACACACACTTAAACATAGCCTGAACCATTACTGTTAAAAGACCATGAGTAAACGTGGGCATATAAATATACTCATACATGCATACACACACACATACATGCACATTAAAAATTTCGTGCTACTGCAAATATGGAAATACAGATTAATTCCCTCCTTCACACCATTTCCCAAAAAATTGGTCTGAAAAAACAAAAACCGAAAAGTAAGTATTGTTTACTTTTACTACCATTTTCCTCCTGCCAATCACACTGTTTTAGCTTCAGCCTGTTCTTTTCAGTATCTAGACTCAAACAAAAACAGATGATAATTACTGGGCTTACTTTGGTCAGAGAAATAAAATGAAAAGGGCTCCTCAAAGCTTCAAAAGCAAACACTGAAATAGACATAATATTTAAGTTTAACCCTCACTATTCTAGTGTTTTCCAGGCTACTAAAGTAATGACTGCTTCTAAGGACAGTCAGAGGTAAATCAGCAGTGAGGCTTTGCGAGGGCGTTGCTGGCTGAACTAGTGGTTGCAGGGAACCCATCTGAAATCAGCAGCAGGAAGACCCCCATGGACACCCCTTCTCCCAGTGCTACATAGCAGTAGTAAAGCAATTGCTGTAGAAGCCGCAAGGTTTCATTTCTCCTTCCATCTCTTGCCCTCATAGGCCTGAATCCCAGTTCCATTTCTTTGAAAAGTTATGGAAAGGAAGCAGGTGAAAATGTTGGAAGATGTACTTATCCTTTCTTCTTCACTCTGTATCCCTTCCAGCCACGTCAGTCCACACACTCTGGTTTCACTGCCCAGGATGATCTGCTCTGGCCATGGGAGGCATGAGCAAGACCTGAGGTTTCTGCAAGTGTAGTAGATCAGGCTGATGGCAGTCAAATTCTGGCCCCTGGTAGATTTCAGTGCTGAATCTAACTGATTTCATAAGGCTGGGTGTGTGTTGTTTATGGTCTTTGGATTTCCCCAGAAATCATCCAATTAATACCTGGATTGGTGGCAGGACCCATTCTCACATGCTACCTGAGCATTTTATTTGACCTCAGTCAACCTTATTTTCCTTTTTCTTCTACTCCCAAAGAAAAGGGATCTTTATATACCCTGGGATTTTCAAATACTTCTGAGTCAGAGAAAAACTCCTGGAAATATAATACAGAGATTTCAATGAAATGGTCCTGAAACCCAAAAGCAGTGACGTTTTCAAGTGAATACCAATTTTCTTTCATATAGAAGCCCCAAAGAGCACTGAAGGTGCTATTTGCTACTGCTGCCAATATGTGGCAAAGGACTCATGTTGAGATATGTTATATACTTCATCCTTAAGTATACCTGTTTCACCAAATTTGACCCCAAGGACAAAAGTCACCCAGACAAGGGAATAAAGTGGGACAACTGCAGGCTGTGGGTTGTGTCTAATTGTGGCCGTTGCTGGTGGTGGTCAGACACACAGTTTAGTAAGTTATCAGGTCTCTGCAACTTCTGACACCAAGGAAACCTCTATTAAAAAAAAATTGATTTTTTGTGTTGTGATTCAATCAGAAACAGACTCCAACATACACAGGTAGGGGTAGTTACCTTTGCACAGCTCCTTGCTAACATTTAGAGTTCTGGATGGGAGCATTTCGATCCCACATGCTATTGCTTATTGATGAAAAAGGGGTACATTGAAAAAATTCACATAGATGAAACATCTGCTTTGAGAAACATGTGCTGTTACACTGCTGAGTTGACATCCCATTGCACTGTAGCAGCACAACAAATGCTGACACAACATCACTGAATGAGGGTAACACAGTAAGACATGCACACAAGTGGAGTTAGGAAGGACAATATACTTCATGTCAGATTAGGTACCTGATGGCAAATCTAATGGTCTGTAGCTGGTCCAGCTGTTTCAGATGGTTTATACAGCTGATATAAAGCTATTTATTTATGTTTGTATCAATGGATAATTCATGGCAGGTCTCTTGAATAATTTATTTTAAGAGCTTTTTAATATTCTTTTGCATTTTATTTCTCTTCTAAAATAGTATTTAGAAATATTAAGCTTTTCTGAATAAGACGAGAGAAAATTCTGAAAATTCCTTATCTCCCACAGCTTCAAAGTAACATATTGATGAAGAAATAAAGGTATGCAAATGCCAAAAAATATATTTTTCCCCTTAGCGCATTCACTTCCAAGATGACTTCCATGTCATTTTTACTCAGCACACGAAACTGGAAACATTTTGGACTCCTTTCAACTCTGCTGAGGCCAACCCAGATGTTGAGTGCAATATTTTTATTTTTCACTTTCTATTCACTCATCACCAGGCATCAGCCAAAATCTGCCTTGCTCCTTGTGCAGTCTTTTCCATTAGTACAGGGGAATATGTAAAATGCTTTAAACTGAAACATGTAGGAAGAAAAGATAGCCAATTTATGTGTTAAATATTGCTATCAAGGCACCACGTATAATTACACCCAGTTGTCTCCCATTCCTCTTTACATAGGTGACATTTTCTCATTCTTCTTTTCATTTTTGATGGTTTCATCATGGTCACCAGCAGTGAAAAGAGACTAAGCTCCTATTCTTTCCAAATAAAACCTCAAACCTGCATTTAGAGTGAGCATTTAGAAATTTGGAGTGGGGTCTAATTGCTTACTTCTAAAGTGCACAAAATATCTGCTAAGGAGTTTCCAACTCAAATAGACCTTCTGCTAGAAATTATTTTGCTTCTTCCCCTAGATTCCATTCTAAATGTGAGGGTGAAGCAAGGAAGAGGGAAAAAGAGGAAAAAGGTATCTTACCAAAATCCATTTACATATAAGGAGCTGCAAGACATACCACCAGCTGAGACTTAAAGATTTGAAATAAGCCACCCAGTGACAGACAGAAGCCTGCAAAACAAAGGAGAAGGAAATTTTATTTTCTGAGAAAAAAATATTTTAAGAAAGTAAGAAAAGCACACACTATAATGGAGAATGTTTATAAAAGCCTCTTTCAAATCTTCTTGGCAAATAAAGTTTTGTTTGGTTTGGTTAAAAGCAGTGGGGCTTATGCCTTTGGCATTCACATTTACATGCAAATAAAAATGTGCTTATAAACTTGAATAACCACACTCTACAGTCCCAAACACTGCACGCCCAAATCTAAAAGCTGCTACTGCCAACGTACATATATTGTCCTGATCTCTCCATCTGTACTCAATTATTTTCCTTACTATGACCAAAAATCCCAGTCAGTTACAGCATACTCCCAGTTATTAGACTGCAGTTCTGCACTCTAAAAATTCCCCTTTTTTTATCATCTTCTCAATTCCATATCAAATGCATTCGGTCTAATTATGGCTTTTCAATCAATTTGCAAAGCTTTGCAAATCCACACTGGATTTTGAGAGTGAAACTGAACTTTCTTCATTTCACTGAGCATCCTCAGCAGACAGCTGCAGACCAATGTAACTCCTCATTTATACCTGTACAGCCCCATTGGCTTCAAATTATACTTTCTGTTACCCATGTGTAACTCAAATTTCAGTGAGTTATTGTTGGTGCAGTTGATTGGAACATCTCATGCCATGTTGACAGTGCACAAGAAGAAATAGATTCCATTTCCTCCCTCTCCTTCCCCAGCATGCCAAAGGAAAGGGATTGTTAAATAAAAAGCTGCTGTTTTCCAGGTCACTTTTCAAATCCCACATGTACTTTAAAGAACTATCCGTTGTCCCTTATGACTGTTTTATCCCTATTGAAGGTAAAAAAATGTAATTTTCCCTACTAGTGCATCCTATCTAATCTGGAAAACCCTAATGAATGCTGGAAAAACAAAAGGTAGAAGTTACCTTTATTTAGCCAAATCAGAAAGAGAATAGAGATTGACTGGGCCATCGCTAACAGTGATTCCTCCAGACTCGGTCTGAGTTCTTGAGAGTAATAAAGGTTTCTACAGTGTCAGAGCTTGATGTCCAGTGCATTATGAAACTCATATAATGATTGTTAAATACAGATACAGAGAGAAATAAACACAGGGAGAAAGATAAGAAGAAGAAGTTCTGATAACCTTCAGTTAACATCCTTCACATCACTGAGAAATTCCTTCAAGCATAGGCTTCATCATGAGTGCTTATAAATGCTTTTCTACCTGAGTTCCAGCTGAAGAGACTGAACATCGGAATAGCTTTATTTTCTGTTAGATATGTGGATGGCAGAAAGCCTTCTAGTACTCAGAACTGATCTCATCAGTTTTCAGATAACACACACACACAAAAAAAAAAAAACCATACACACAAAATAGACCCAAAAAATCACCCTGAAGAGATACCAGAGCTTGTCACCAAAGTAGTGGCATACTTCTGACAAGAACCAGTTGGTAGTGATATAAGCTGTACTTTCCTAGGACTGCCTTGGGACTTTTACACGTCCTGGATGCTGGACATATAGGGAAAGTCAATGAAATAACACTGGCATAAGAAAAAAAAGGAATCAGGCCCAATACATTGGAGGCTTCTGGCATCTTTACAACATTTACCACTAATCCTATAGTATGTCTGATTGTAAGTGACAGCAAGTGGCATTATCATAAATGTCAGTTGCATTATTGTTGCTACTTTCACCCCTTAATCTTAAAGAAAGCAGAGCTGGGAAGATGTTGGAAAAGAGACAGAGTATTTCATTTTATCCTGTTGTTAGGGATATATGATCACTTGCAGCATTTCACTATCACGAAAGGAAAAAAGAAGTGCTAAACCTTCTGAGCTGTTCTCATAAGATTTATCAGAATTACTAGATTAACAGGTATAAGTGGCAGGATGAGGGAAGTAGAGCTGTTTACTAGATTTCCTTAATGCATCTACTTCAAAGTGGATATGTGCGTGCACGCGCACATGTTGGGGTGTGTGTGTGTGCACGCACGTATGTGTGTACTCATACTGATGGGGTAGTTTTGAGGGGCTTACAAGAGATTACGCAATGTTGCAAAGGTATATCAAAGCTTTATCTGTATGTGTTGATTATATGGGTCATTCTAATAACAGCTGATAAAACCTTTCTACCATGCCATGTTAGATTGTACAGCGTATAAAGCATGTTTTACAGAAAAGATATTTCAGAAAAATATTATATTATATTATATGCAAATCTAGTGACACGTCTACCTTTATACTCAGTGTCATTCTTCATTGCCATTCCTAGCTGTTTTCTGGGACCAGCATTAGTGCTAATTACCCCCTTGAAATCTACTAGAAAAGAAAGAGAATTCATGGCAGAGAAGGATTGATAATATTTTCTTTCTTTTCCTCAGGATGGCCTTTTCTCATTCTCATGTGCTCGCATTCTAAGTAAAAGGAGCTTCAGCAATAAAAGCATAATACAAATGGTACACAGACGTTAGAGAGAGAATAGTATCAGACAGCTTCAGTAGGGAATTAATTTAAGTTAAGCAAAACTAGAGCTTGTAAAGCTGCTAAGGATATGCTCTTGATTGAGTCTCCTTGGGATGTCACAGGCATTGGTTGTAAGTTAACGTTTTTGACATTTACCAAACATCCCATTAAAGCTTCTTAAGATCAGGCAGTTCATGTTACAATCAACTTTGTTTAAAAAAAATAAAATAGTTGTTTGAACACCAACCTTTGCCCTGAGGCACATCTGTCGAGGAAGAGACAAAAACAGGTTACATCATCTTGTTAGCTTATGATGGGTCCCTCAAAATATATATCGAAAACAAAATCTTAAGAAATCACATATTTTGTTTTTATTATTCCAGGAATACTGAGCTGGCACACTTATCCCCAAACATATACTGCCAAAATTAATATAATTATGCACAAGAGCCTTGTTTTATACAAAATACAGTTTGTATTTTCAAAATACTTATATTTGGCACGTGTAGAAGAGCTTTCTCCACGGAAGACTTTCAGCTTGTCATAGAAATAACTACACTTACTACATAACTCTACAAAGGAGATAAGAACGGCCCTTATCTGAAGTATGTACTAAGTGAGCTTCAAAAAGAATAGGAGGTTGTTCTGCCACTTTTACCCAAACAGAGACAGAATTGGGAAGACCCAGCTCTCAGGGATACTTCAGTAATGGGCCCACTATTAGACACGTTCCTGAATGCTTCAGTTTGGACACATGCCTCAGCAGCCTGCTGAAGTGAACTTCTGATTTCCATGGTCCCACTCTCACGAGGTGCTTCTGCCCTTCCAGGCATGGAATAGCCTCTCTCTGCACAGAAGTGAGCTGCAGAGGCCGTCGAGTGCCTTTGCTCAACATACTCATACCTGCCACTAACATCTACTGCAGAGCCATTCCCGATCAAGGGCTGATGAGACCCTATTTTGATGGAAGTGAGACCACTTCAAAAACTCAAGGCGCCTGCTCTCAAGCCTTTGCTTCTGCAGAGCACTCCTTGCCCCTCCAGCTGAGAGTGCATGTACAGTCTGCTTCATCTGCCACCTGAGCTTGGGAAGGGAGATCCTAAGGAAGTCAGCGAGCAAGATGAAAGGGAAAGCATGGTCACTCATCTTGAAAGAACTCATTTCCCTTCCCAAATGCATCTTCCTCATTCATCCATCTTCCTGCCACCTCCCATTTTGAAGTAAGGTACCTTTATTTCCTTTCTCTCCCTCCCTATCACAATCAGATTGTCTGACTCTTTCATTCCCCCTTTTCAAGCATAACATAGTGCTGTGCTTACAGAACATTTCTTCAAGGAAAAAAATACACTTCGTTCTGCTGCAGGAATAATAACAATAACACACCTGCCAGTGTACCCCCTGTGACATAATACACTTTCCTCTTGCACAGATTTTAACTTTGGAAGAAGTTTACAGGAAATAACAGTAAAATAACTGCAGGTGAGATTTCCAATGACAAACCTTTACTCAGACCTGACCGGTTAATCTAAATTGCCATATGGCATTCTAGTTACACTGGCATTGTCGTGAAAAAAGAAACAGTCCATTATTCCTTATTAGCCATTTGGTAGGATTTAATCCAGAAAATACACTAGGAAAAATGTATCTCTATATCTTCAGACGTTCACAGGGAACTGCCAGTGTCCACTTGCCCAAGTTTTTGAAAATTCAGAATTTCAATGCCTTTTTCGTTTTCATGAAACCCATCACCATTTTCATCAGTTCAAATATCATTTTTTCAATAAAATATTGGCACTGCAATGTTCCACAAGAGCCTTTTATATTAAATGAATTGTGAAGTGTTATACAAATGGCATTTTGTACCTTTCAAGCAAAGTAATAAAACCTTTAATTCTAGGAGGCAAAATACATCTCAGACACCAGTGTTTGAAGTGAATTGAATTTCTGTATGTCCTATTACCATCTTATTTTCTAGTGAATTAAGTGAAACAGCTGGTTCCTCAGTCCACAGTTGCTTTTCTTATGACTACAATGGAGAACTTTTCTTTCAAGATAAACTGTAGTCAGTTAATGATCATCACACATGCCATAGAGCCTATGATGTGAAATGCCAAAATTTTCAAAACTCAGTAGAATGAGTTAAGCAGATAAAACCAAAAGTCTCAAAGAGAAGACTCCCAGAACTGTTTGGCTTCTAGCCATTATGTTGGCTTAATTGGCTCCCTCGTGCTCACTTAGAGAATCAGTGAGTAGGTTAGGTGCAGCTCAGGTCTCCTGGCTACCCGTCTCTTGCCACTCTTGAGCTCCATTGAGCAGTGAGACCTATCCTGAGGGAGTAGGTGTGTTCTGAGCTTACTGTGCTCCAATACGCACCAATAATGCTGATGGAAGACTAAGTCTCTCTCTAAGTGAGAATGCTGTTGAAGAGCAACTCAAAGGGCATGATGAAACCATGGCTGGTGTTTTAAAGAACCTTCAGATCAAGGTTTTCTACGATATTTAGGTGCTTGAAAATACACATTGCAAAGTCTAGCAGAATCTGCCAGAGTACTTCTCTCAGGCTACCAAATACTCATTGAAAGCCTGGCCCTCAATAACAGAATTCAAACGCTAAGGCATCAGGTAGCTTTTCCAGATAGCTTAGCTACTTCTCCTGGAATAGGCACTTTCTGAAAACCTTATTCTGCAAGTTTGCCAGACACTTGCACTCTCCTATTCTCAGAATGTTTGCTCCAGGACTTCACGCAAAACAGCTGCTCTCCTGATTCTATTTATTTTTATGTTGCATCATATTACATGTATTAAAATAGGAGTCAGAACTCTGAAAATCTGAGGAAAAAAGTCTTGCTAAATAAGGCAACATTAAAATAAGAAATTCTCTCCCCATAAAAATGCCCCAAATTCACCAGGAAAACCTGAAGTAAAGTTCAATATTGTATTCAGCATTGACTGAATTCTCATCTTGATACTCATGGAAACTTCTTGCTATCTGATGCCTGTTTAATGACCCATGAGAAATGAATATATTATCTGAGTCCATTTCTTATAGCATACATGTAGGCGTCACACGGCATGGCTTTGACAATAGCCATAACTTAATACTCTGGTTGGCAATATATCTACACTGCCAGCTGATTGAATTGTACTCAGAAATACTTAAACTAGTCTTAAACAAGAAGCAGAGTAAATCAGGCAATACAAAACTCCTTTGTGCCATTGATAGGGGCTTTCCAGTACTAAGCTAGGTACTAAGCCACTGTGGCCATTTCTAGCCTAAGATGCAACTTGCAGTGTAGACATAGTGGAAAAATTGGCATCGTGAAGCCACAAAGGGTGAGCCATGTGTATATCCTTAGAGGTAATCGTCTCAAACCGGGGCTAAGGTAAGGGTAGAAAAACAAGTATAAATGTTGCTTGAGCTTTTCTTGTGCTGCCTGGGGGCATTTTGCCCTTCCACAGAGATCCTGTGCAAGAGCTTCATGTAACTCCTAACCTGAAGCGAGGAGATATCATTGTCCAGCACTGTCAGTCAGGCATTTTTCTCCTACAGCAAAACCATTGTGAAGTTGGTAATCTCAGTCTAATTCTCCAAACTATTGCATACCAGTGCTTGCATGACTCAGTCTGCACTGTTTCTCCACTAGACAAACACACCGTCTAAATGAGACTATTATGCCTAGGGATCTCTCTCTAAGCAAGACATTATAGTTTCAGATACTCCTTTGACTTCCTGCCTTATGGAGTAGCTTGGCACTACCTGAAGTCTCGGCAAGTGATACAATTTTCAGTTCATTTCATCCTGAGCTTATGTGGTGATGGACAGTCAGCTTGTAAGCCTAGGAAGCAGGAGGGGAGCTTGTTTGCTTAGCCTGAATCTCTAGGGTATGCTCACTGCTGTTCTAATGTAAATGTTTATGAGGGATGCAATAAAATATTAAACTAAATGAATAATTGATATTTACTTTATAGTAATTCAGATCCTTGCTTGTTTGAATAAAATCCATTATTTACAATATTCTACTTAACTAGGAGTGATTTCTCTTTGTTCATGCCACTTTCTAATTACTTGTTCCATCTGACACATTTTCCAGAGCCATATTGAGATGGTTATTGCATGTCAGTGTTTAAGGGCTTAGTATCTATTTTCCAGATACTTTGTAATTCCAAAAGAAGAGCTTCACAAACATATTTCTTGCACAGTAGATGATTTCTAACTCTCATGGATTTCTGACATAACAATCATTATCAAGATGTAGGTATATTAATTAAAGCTCAATGATAAAAAAAGATCCACAAAATGCTTTATCTAACGCACAGTTTGAATTCAATCCACTGTTTGTGTACTTAAAATATGCATTATGCATGAATATTCAAATGATCATTTCATACAAACGTCCACAAATCTTAAAAACTTCATACCCAAGTGCATTATACAGAAAAAATCATTTTTCTGTTAAAAGGCTTCAGTCATCCAATCAGAGAGTAAAAACCGAACCTCATGATTAATCACAAAGCCCTGAAAAGCAAGTAGTTAAAACTGACAGTCTATGAACAGATTATAGCTGAAAATTATACAACCAAAATATCTGGAACATATTTACAAATTCCAAATACAGGTAATGCAAACAATCCACTTCCTTTCCAATTAATTGTGTAATTAGTTCAATTAGTACAGTCCAATCTCACACATCAATTCAAGTTACGTATCAACAATCTCCTAGCATATCGCTAAGCTCCATGTACATTCATTTTTGTACATACTTACGTAACTACTGAAAGTGCAGTGGAGAAGGAATTCCATTTCCCTGCTAAATACAGGCATGCCCCACAGATCAACTTTCACAACCTGTCTTTTACCACTGTGGTGTGAGAAACACCAGAAAAGGAAGAGGAGATGCACTGAATGTGAACTGCTGCCAGAAATTCCACCGTCAAATTATACTGTGAATCTGCCTTGCAAAACTAAGGAATGTTACAATACTGTTGTAATAAACGTGACATAATTCAGACAAAATGCTTTTTGCAAATTAAGTGCCAAATGTCTCCTCCTTGAGATGTAATAAATACAATTGTGGAGCAGTTGAAAGGCGGGCTGCATACGTTTATCCTCCTCAGGAAAAGGAAAGCGGAGCTCCCAACTAACATTAGGATAGCCTGCATGCTAATTCTTACCGTTATACTAAAAACTAAGTGAATAATTGAATTTATATTGGCAAGCTATCAATCACCTTCTCTGGCTGATGCTTTACTGGTGAGCAAGGGGGTCTTGTATGATTTTGTAGCGTTATGTCAGTAAAATCAGTCTTGAGGTGTAAAGTGTCAGCTTGCCATTTATAAGGTCACTTCACCTCTCAGCGACCTCTGAAATTTTGCAGAAAGTTACTGGAGAGTTGGTATGTACAAGAAACAGTGGACTGAGCTGAGAGTAAAAATAAATGATGATTTTAGAGATCACGTAGAGGAAGACCACAGACCTGAATGCAGCTTCCTTTTAAGCTGATCTGAATATGAAAATAATTCCAAATATACCACCAGTGAAGAAATTTTGATGCCACTACTGACTTTTCAATTTTCAAACTACCACACCTGGGGTTTGGTCCAGGCCACACCTGCATAAATGTATTTTTCCCTGTGCAGATATATGGGATTGTAACATATTATATATGATTAAATTTATTTTCTGTCTAATGTTCTGAAAAAGAAAAGAGCAACATCTCTCTTATTTCCAGAGGACCTAACATATAAAGCTCTTACCCAGTACACCCAGACTAGAATAAGGCTTTATTCAGCCAAAAAGTGACTGCTTTATTAGTTCTCAAAAACAATGTTGCCATAAAACAGACCTATAATTTTTTTTGCATTGTTTAAGAGAGGTATTATTCAATGCACAGTGAAGGCATTGCTGTTGAGCAAAGTTCTAAAGATTAATCCATTTCTGTTTGAGAGTTATTATCCTTAAAACATACATGGAAGAATTTAATCAAAGTCACAGAGCAGGAAGTAAAGTAATATTAGAACTAAGAAACACTTTGTTTCCAATCCTTCGCTCCAACCCTATGCTATTTTCCATGCACATAGAGGAGCTTTAAGGCAAGACTGATAGGACTTTAGACATCTATGATGCAGAAGCATGAAGCACTAGTCTAAGCTACTCATCAGGAAGCTTCTACAATTCATTGAGAGAAATAGCAACTTTTAAAGCATGAATCACATCCAAAGGTAAGCATCCCCACAGGCCAGATGAATTGCACTTTGAGAGTATCTATTTCTCTCCATAGATTTCAAGAGAGTCTGAGTGTCCACATTGCAAAAATCTAGGTGAGATGAACACTACTCACAGGATTTCATTTTTAATTAAAAAGAAAACCAAAGTCTTCAAGAAATTTTTTTTCCACATATTATGAATCTCTGTCTAGCAGCTTAACCAAAATATTAAATCAAAGTGAACAATCGAAGACATTTAAAGAAATAATGCAAATAAATAAAGAGATTGAAAGTAGTACAGTGCCATTAATACTTTAGTACAAGCCTAAATAACGTTGCCTCTTCAGAGAGAGCAACTAAACCAAACAGCATGATATATTACATTTATAACTGCACTTTCACCTCAGTAAAGTAAGAGAAAAGCATTTCAAATGAATGAGACTGTACCAAACCTTTAATACAAAATCCAGACAACCTGAACCTTTGAAATTTTTTTCATGTGCTTCTGAATTTTTCCTTTTCGGATAGTGCCAGGATCAAAAGTACCAGATGACCCAAGAAGATTTTTCTGATGGTATTTACAGCCTGGATGGAACCAGAAAGTCACAAAGGCTTGAGAAAGCTTGACACTAAGTAGATTTTAGGGTTATTTTTTCTAGAGTAAAAGGACCCTAAGAAATTCTGACAATGTCTTCCTCTACACATGAAATTTTGAGTAATTACTTGTCTATATACTACTCCAGACAGGAGGGTTCTCATATCAGTCCGAAAAGCTGGAAAGTGAGAAAAGGGATTTTTCGTCTCTCTTTTCTGAACAGCATGTATGTTCTCCTAGGCAGCAGTATGAAGGGAGACCGTGATGCTGGAAACACATATGAACACTGCTTTTTAGAAACATAAAAAGCTTTCCATCTTCCAAACGTAAAAGACCCTCTCTACACTATATGATTTATCTTTCAAATGAAGCTGCCTGAAGCTTCCCTGTGTGTCTTGTCACACCCATTAGATTATGGCCTGATTAATTTTGCTTGCTTCTTTAAATCCTTGACTTCTCAAATATCCAGGTATTGCATTTTTACTGCTGCGTTTTGCAGCCCACCATTCTTCAAGGAGGCTTGACATGGATTGCCCCAGAGTGCAGTTAAAAGGGGCTGCAGTACCATGGGTTGTATGGCCGTGCTATCTTCACAAACCAGCTTTCCTGGAACTGTAAACAAGAGCTTGCTGAGGATTTATTAGTGGATGTGCAGAGTAAACAAAAGCCTAAAAGGACTGTGTTAGGTTACACTACCTGTGAGTAGCAGTTTGCAAGGCACTTTGAAGGAATCTACTGGATTTGTGAAATATTGGAGCCTCACAGAAATCACAATGATGAGGGCTTAAGAGGATACTGTATAAAAACTTGACAAATCATTCTCCACCCCCGCATGGATATAATGTGGTTAGTGATATCTGAATTTTTACATATACCACTTTAAAATGGCTAGTTGTAAACATGACTAAAACTAAAAGGATTAACATTCCTTAGATATTTCACCTAAACCAGCTACTCCAAAGGAGGCATTTAGCCCAAACATTTGTCATGTCTTCAACTTTGCTCTGTGACACAACATTCTAAGGGAAAAAATGAAAGGTACTTTTTAAAATTTGTAGGTGAATTTAATGCTCATGAAAGTGAAGGCTTTACAACCCTAACTAGAGCTGAACACAGTGTATATAGAAATTTACCTTTACAGAAAATGGCACGATGTTCTTCAGCTCTAACTTGAAAGGCCCTATTTCCCTTGTCCTTTCTCAATATTCTTTGTTAAAGAATCACGAAAACAGAGAAAATAGGGCCCAATACACGTTCATGTTTTATTCACACTTAGTGAATTTATAATGAAGGAGGAACTATGTTTCTCTTCAAGCACACCTTCTAAATCAAGGTGTGCCCTACAGAACAGCTTTCACAGGCTTACATATTTTTCTCAGGGAAGAAGTTCCAAAAATGAAATCCATGGTAGAGAATATGTGGAGGGCTTGCCCTGAAAATACCGAAAAATTACATCTCATGCCTCCACAGCACTTCAGCTGACTTGAATAGAATAATTTCAGACTATTTTCTGGGAAATGCCCTAAACTGTGACCCATGGCAAGTTATTGACGTAACCTATGTCCGCTCTATGGGATCCAGGAGCATTTCCCAGTTTTGGTGACAGTCATTCCCCTCCCCACATACACTCACGTATCCTGGTTCCCATGTAGAAATACCAGCCAGAAAAAAGGCATGCCAAAGTGAATGTCATTGACTTCCACTGGGAAAAGAAGATAAAGGATACTGGTGGATTGGGAAATGAGGGATGGAGAATCAAGTCTTATTTATTTACGGACGAAATAATGAAACGATCAGCACAAAAAAATTCCACGTATTTATACCATGTTTCTTTGAACTCAAGATACTCATAAATCTAAGGAAATAGTTAAAACTGGTCTGCTTCTGCTGTTGCTAGTAGGGAATGCACTCAGAAACTCTTAGAACCCTATAGAAAGGATCCATAGGCAATAAAGGAACATAATAGGCCCAAGCCAAAAAATGCCAAAAAGGAATTTTTTCAATCATTTTTTCCTCATTTCTTCTACTTTTGGATAACAAGCATGCTATCTATGCAACTGACTATACAAAATTGCCAGTGCTGTGATCCAGACTTAATAGTGACTAACAGCTAATCAGAAACAGCCCCAAAATAAACCCTGCACAGTATTCTTTTCCCGTTAAAAGCCTTTCTTGGCGCTAGTTTTCCTCTTCGAAATGCCCATCTTCATATTTTACTAGGAACTTTTCTCATGCACGATATGAATATGCTTGACATAAATAAAACATAAAAAGCAGTGACGCTCTTCTGTTATTTCTCGGGGAATTGCTGCAACCTTCCCTTCTTCTCCCCCAGTTTTAGCGATGTCCTTCTCAGAAAACTAGAGAGTACCAAAAACTGCCTGCTGCCATAGACAGTTGCTGTGGTGTGAGTGACTCAGGGAACCAGATGAGCCGTGCTCCACTGGAAGCACAGACGGGCTGGATCCTGGCCACAAGGAAGACTAATGGAGAATCAGGTGAATGGAGAGCCAGGTGAACCGCTGGTCTCCAGCCACAGATCTGACACAGTTCCCAAAGCACATGGAGGTAAGTTTGCCATTTGTTCTGAATTTTGCTAAAATTATCTGCTAAGTTTATGCTTTAGAACTGTGACATATCACTGACTCACCTCTTGAGGGTCTTTTGGAAAATAAGCACCCTTTTGAAGAACTTTAAAAAGAATGGTGGCTGTGACCTCGAAGTGGAGACCACTCCACACCAGTGCACAACAGTGACCAATCAGGTGGGACAAGCATGTTTTCATCGGTAAGAAAGCCAGGCATAAATCTATACATCAGATTTAAAATGATACTTGAAATAATAAAGCATTTATTTAAATTCACATCCTTTGAAAAAAAGGCAACCTCCCCTATTTTCCCTTTTCAGATAGGACATTGACAGTTTCATTTTTTTATTCAATTCACTTGAAACTTTAAAATAGCAGTTAAACTTTATGCTGTTAAATTCCCAGAAATCATTTTTATGTGGCCAAAGGAAGGCGTGGACACTAGAGATTTTAAGAAAACACAGTGGTGTTTATTTGATTTTCTTGTTACATAAATGGATTTTATGTACTGGAAAAGTAGCTAATCTTGATAGATGTGCATGTGGTAATACAGCTGATGGTTACTGAAACCAGACAATGTGAGCTTTCTCTTTCCAAGCCTCTTATTGAGGAACTGTGCTGATACTTAAGTAAATAAAATGGCAAAAAGAAAAGGAATAGAAACACAGAGCTGATTAAGATCATATTAAAAATAAATCAACAGCAAATCCTACTGAAATGCAACTCCAGAAGCTGCAGCAGTGTCACAGCATAACACAAATGAAGAAAAATGCATTGATCTCTAAACACAAACGTAACAACCATTTCTTCATATACAACATTTGCGCGTTGTAGAGGACATTTGTTTGGAATGCCTAAATTGATTCAGTTCATGAGATCATCACATGGCAATCTCCAAAAAACTGGTGAAGCTTATCAAAGCAGTTGACAGATTTCACTGCCTCACATATAACAGACCAGCATGAAATATCTCTCTCTACTTTATCACCCTAAGCTTCAAATATAATCACTCTCTATATGTATCATTTGGATATCTATCCAGAGTATATCACCTCTTTCTCTACATTTTTATATCTGCTTTTTTCCCAAACAACTCTGAAAAAACATTTAATTTATTTCCACTCTTGAAGTATGCAGGGTGCTACATCCCCAAAGCAAGAAAATAACCTGTGAAGCCAAATTCCTGGCACATCTTAGTCTGCACAGAAGAAAACGGAGCAAAATTATATCTTAAACAAACTGTATCCTCTATGTTCAAGGTACAAAGAGAGGTCCATTCAACCATTGTGTCAGTTGCTCTACTTCACACCTTTTCCCACATCATCAGGCAGACCACTACAGGGCCCAGCAGCCTAGTCAGGTCCCAGATCCTCTCTATTATCATTAGGGCTGGAAAGGGTAAGAATTAGCATAGAAATAAAAGCTAAGAGCAAAGGTTGCAAGTGGGAAGCATTAGAAGTAGATACCAGAAAGTAAATCGGAGCATACATGGATGGACTAGACTAGCAGCATATCTGTAAATGAAAGCAACGATGTACCTGCTCACAAGGCCTTTTGTTCAAGAGGTATTGACAGAAATCTGTATCCTGCCAATTGAAAGTCTCTTTACCTTTCAAGTGCTGTTTAAAAGAATGTACTTGAGAATAAGTTCAGCATTATGCGGGAACTTTGTAGGGAAAAATGAAAATATATTACTTCTTTATTATTTGTTTGCACTGTGATACCAAGGAACCTTGGACATAGCTGTGCAAATGCAGAATTAATAAAGGTACTATACCCCAAATATTTACTCTATTTCAATGTTGCTGCAAGACTTACTCATGCCACTTATATACAATATGAAATCTTGATCCTGAAAACTTTTTAGTATGCACTTTACTTGAAGCATATATATATAGCTTCACAAGAGTTGGTGGGACTTGTTCTCTTAAACCTTCCTCTTGAATATCAGCACACTGGAGCTTTAAGGTAACTTGTTTGGGTAGTGGCAGCTGCCACACAGATTTCAGTGCTGGCTTATTTCCACTTCTGAAGCTGTGACTGTAACATAGCTTAAGACACTCAGGTTATCTCCTATTCTTTTTGGAAAATGCAATGAGAACTTGAACTTCCACCTTATTGTTGCCAGAGATGTTCATTTAATTATAGAAATTAGAGACTGAAATAGCCTATTAGGTCATCTTACTCTGCAGAAAGATATTACAACAGCCCAGGCATCTAAAAGAGCTCTGCAAATGTCAGCAAGGAACATAAGCGCAAGCACTTTCCTTGAATATCTGACCACTTTTCCCCCTCTTAATACCTTTCTTTTAAGAAATAAAAACGAGTACAGCTGCAGTAGTGAAATTAAATTTCGTACAAACAATGCACTTAATAGGATGGGAAGCTAATAATGTACATGGGCACAATAATAAATGACAGGTTTGTTGTCCCTTCTTTGTTGATTATGAAAGACATTAAAAGCAAGATTGGAAACAGAAGCCTATAGGAAGCTTAGATGAAGATGAACAAAGGGAAACTAGTTATAGAGTAGAGAAAATAGTCAGAGTGATAACAATAGGAACAGTAGCAGAAATGCCAATAGCACAAATAGTTTGACATGGATTGGCAACCTGATCAGAACACAGTCCTGTTAGTACCACTGAGGCACCATCCAAGCAAAAGGGTCTGTTTTCAGATTCATGCAGCTGCAGGATTGGTTTCAGAGGTTATTTTAGGTTTGGAAACAGATACACCAGTTACCCAGCTGGTGAATGAGTTATGGGCAAGCCAACAGGAAGGCACTACCTGCTGAACTCCAGTGGAGAGGTGTTCAACCCGCGGGCTACAAGCCATTTGAGGCCTACCAAGTTGGTTCATCAGCCCCCACACCTCCTTGTCAGGAGCTAGGCTGCAGCAAGCGGTATGAGCCAAATGAATTACTCTGGCAACTGCAGCAACCTGTTCCTGGCGTTCACCTTTCCTGAAGGGGGACCGTAGTGCTCTCATATGAGGGACTCATGTTTAGCATCACGACTGTGAGGCAGAAGCAGGAGGAAAGCACACCTCTGAGAAAGATATAGATCGGGAGCCAGCTGCTACCAGGAAACCAAACTATCTATCCCACAGCCTTGTCCAAGGGTAAGAAACATCTGGGAAGGATAGGAGCGCCACAAGCTGGCATGAAGTACTCTGATGGTTACCTTAAACTCCCACTACTCTTGTAGCTCAGGCTCCCTAAGAGCAGGATTCAGTAAGAAGTGTTGCATGTGCATAGCAGGCACTTTGTGCAAGCTTAGGAAGTGTGGCACATACCACAGCATATAGCCCTCTCCTGGTATAGGAACAAAGCATGTGGTCTATCTGGTCACAGGGTGAGGCACAACCTTCATACATCATGTTTTCTTACTTTGACTTGCCAACAGATCTATGTCAAACAGGTATGATATTTACTTTTAGTTTGGAATAATGCAGAAGAAATTATCATTGTCCTCAGCTGTGGTACAGCTTTGCCTCTCATTGATTAAAGATAGTAGTATGATTAAAAATTATAGTAGAGCTTGGCTTTTTGGTATTTACACCACAGTGCAATAACATGAACTTGGGAAGTAGATCAAACACCCACAAAGAATGACTAGATCAGAGACTCTCAAACACACATACCTGCCAACTCGGGCTTCCCCATATGCTTTTACAATCATAAGTATAAAATCTCTGAAATACTAAAAAGTTAAAAGTTTCGACCTTCGTAAGTAGCAGGATGCTTTGATCAGATCCTGTTTGTAATTGTGATAATTATATAGGAAAATGTTTCAAAAACAAGGGATATCAAAGCACCTAAGAAGTCCTATTTGATTATTTGTTTTAGAGGTGTCCTTGAAAATATTCCAGTTGGTAACAGCCTATCTCTCAAATGGCTAACTAACCGTCTGAGACAATTATAACAGATGCCAAAGCTACAGCACAAATATTAATGGCACACAATTCAAAGGAAACAGCCGCACAGGAAACAAACAAAAATCCCTGCTGTTTTGTTACACACAACTTGATTAACCACTGGTCCAAATCATGACACGTGGATAATTTTGGTCTTTATATTGTAATTTGTCAAGAAATGCAACTTAAAAAATATTGAAGGAAATGAAGCAGTTATAGAAACAGTAAGTTAGCATGAAGCATGTTACCCGCTAATCAGAAAGCATTTTTTTAAACTGTTAGCAACCTATTCTTTCAAATATTTCATACTTGTTGCATGCTGTACTCACAGCACTCAGAAGTTGTTAACTGAAGTAGCATAAAGTTGTCGTGGGGAGAATAACGTATTATATCAAGTAAGTACATGAACAAGCTGAGAGTGAAAGAAGGAGATGAAGCTGATAGGTGAGTTCCTTGAAATAGCTTTTGGATTCGAGAGGACTTTTGAAACTGAGCTTTCAGGAAGCTTTAGAAGAGAGTGAGAATTGCTGAGGGTTGGGTTTTTCCACTAGGGAACATAGATACTGAAGAAATGAGATCGATTATACAATTACCCTAATATTATGCAACTCAGAAAAGGTCAAAATGTATTTATAACAGCCTTATCTGGTTTGCCATTTAAATATTGCATATTTGTTGCGCAGTAGTATGGGCTACTGAGATGAGAAGCTACTCCTTACTCTGAATGACCTGTTTGCAATCTGGACTCCTTTCTCGGCCATTTTATGACTGAGAAGTCAGTGTTAACTTTGACTTTAGGTCTGTGACACTTTGGGAAATGTAGTTTGGCAAATGAGTGATGTTTTGCTGGAAGGAATTGTTTCTTTGCGTTTTTGGGTTTTTGTTTTTGTTTTCCTGTGCCTGGTCAAATTAAATTATGTTGTTTTGCTGAAGGAAAGGGAATTATTTATTATTATTCTTTGCACTCAAAGTTGGTTAGCTCTGCAGCATACTCGAATCTAATATGGGGAGTAGAAGAGAACAACTTTAATTATTTTGGGTAGTTGATTATGAGTAATTTCCTCCTTTAGAGAATCCTCAGTGAACCACTCATGGGTGGTTCCTTCTAGTATATGTTAGGTATGAGAGAAAACATCAGAAAAAGCGAACAGCTAGATTTAGCATGACAATCTAGGGTGGGAATTTTTTTGTGCTTTTAACTAGCAAAGTACATGGAGCTCTTTGCTCTCTGTTTTGCTAATAGCTTTTGTTTTTCAGAATAACAGTGCAGAGTGTAACCCTTGCTCCCACCCATTTATACCCAAAGATAAAGAGTTTCTCCATGTGACACCATAAACAAGAGCAGAAAGGAAATCCCCCAAATGTAATACAGATCAGACAAAATGACGAAAAGCAGTCTGTGTAAGGGACCTTTACAGAAAGGGGTTAGGTGGATGGGACTAAACTAGGTATTAGCATTTTCTCTCTGGTCATGGCCCCAGGCCTACCTCTTCTCCTGCACGTGCGGAGACAACGAAACAGACCGCTGTCTGCGGAGGTGCTCTGCGGGTGCTAAACAGACCGCTGTCTGCCGCTGCTATCTGTTGTCTTCATCGGAAGGCTCCCCCATTCCCTATAGCAATTGCCAGCCCTTTCTTTTCCCTTCTTCCTTATTAACTTTTACTCCTAATACTTCTGTTAATTGGAAAACCAGAGAAATCGCCTGAGGCTAAATCATAATGTTTGGTAGAAAAAGTGTGAATGACCTTCAGCTGCCTGTACACATTACTGGGCCAGGAGGCACCTTCATCTTTTATCTGGATGAAGGCCATCCTCCCACATGCTGCCTGCAGTGATTCCTCACTCCTAAATAAAGGTGAGTCAGGGAAAAAAAGGGTAACTAGATCCACACAGGAACATGGAATTTCTGTAGGAAAAGGGCAGTAAGATTTAAGAAGAAAAGATTAATGTTCTTATTTTTAAAGTGAGGTGGAAAAAGAGATTTCTGAGGAGGGATCAAATGCATTCTGAAGGACACCATCAAATGGTGAATGTTATGTGTATTTGTCTCTAACATGATATCATAATTTGCATTTGGAGAAGAATGGTAAGACCACTGACAGGTATTTGAGAAGGCCCCTGAGAACCTGTGAACACTGCCTTAAGTCAGTGCTCCTTTAAACAGACATATATCTGATTACAAAATCAGAATCTAATCTGTTTGTGTAACCGTGGAGAACTTCAATGACTTTCTGAAGGACGTTGGTTTATTTTGATTGAACTCATAAATTTAAATGTTTTTAAACAAATGGCTTTAACATAACTATGTTTTTCTCCCAGTATAGACTAGCTTTTGAGTCCTTCAGCGTCCTTCCTTTGAGTCTTTCAGTGCTTTCTTAAGTATGGGTCAGATTGGGGTCATTATTGAGTCAGATTTATCAGATAAGAATAAAATTAACCAAAAAACACTTGGGCTACCAAGTAGTAGGCTGCCAGCCAGTGGGAATGTTAGTTAATAATTAATCATCCATTTGTTAGCTTTACCTAATCAAAACCTATTTCAGTTGAAATCAGGAATATAAAGAGATTAGGCCTTCAGTCATAAAACAGAATAGTGAGAACAATAAAAATCATAGGCTCAGATACCGAACTGTTACTGCGTATTATTCAAGGCATATCAAAGTTGCAAATTCTTCACAAGCAGTCCGAGGCTGAAATTTGTTCACAAAGAATAGCTTAGCAAAGAAAAATATCATATAAACTATGTCTGCTTATGGACAATGTGTGAACAAGAGGCCTTATGAATAAATCTAAATGTGTGATATTACTGTCAGACAAAAATGTACAAATACTGCTATAATTAGAGGAAAACATATTTGCTAAAAAGGGAGTGCTAACCAAATTCGTTAATATTTTAATGAGTGATAATTTTTCCAGACCTATAAGTAAACAAGAAAAGCAATATTTTTATTGCTAGAAATATAAATTATTGAAAATAGAAGCTGGAAGAAACCTTAACATGCCACATTGTCCATTCTGCTGTTCAAAGATATTAAAATATATACCATTCTTGTATGACAACATCATTTGATGGCATCATCTTTCATAGCAAAATTTTGTTGCTGTAATAATGGTCTGACACATTGCTAAGAATTATTTATTACTGAAAATTATCTTACAGAATATGGCTCAAGCTTATAAGGAAAGCATCAGCTTTAACCTATTAGTTCATATATGACAAGCTTGTCTGCCTGGAATGGGAATGTTAGTTTTCCCTTTGAAATGAATTTGGAGGTCTAAAAATGGAGTAGAAACTGCTGTTAGAATAGTACCAACGCCAACAGTATAACTGAAATAGTCATACAGACTTTTCTAGAGAAAGGAAGGTAGGAAAAAAGGGACATTGGACAATATGACATGAGTAAAGTTTTCCCAGTGATGTCTAAGCTATGAAATACATTTTCCGTGGCTAGATAAAGAACTAAAAGGTCTGAGGTTGTCAGGCCATAGCCATTCTTTAACAGCAGATTAACAATTAAAATTCTGAGTTTGAAATGTGTTTGCCTGTGCATTTTGTTAGATCTTGAAGGTATCTTTTTAGTACTCTTCAGATTAAAACTGAAATATTTATAACACCGCTTCTCTTGAAAGAATGCTTGAGAACAAGACGGGAGTGCTCCTTGGTCAGTTCTTTCAAATCCATTACCCAAACACCTGAAAACAGTATTTCACATCAGCCACATATGAAGCAAACCTGAGTTGCAATTCCATGCATGAGAAGCTGACCATAAACTACTGCAGGAATAGGTCTGAAGTCCTTTTTGTTGAAGACGCTACATGAGAACTATGGAGCCTTTAAATACCCGTCATCATCACATGTGCAATCTCCTGTTTCCTGGCCTTCCAGGCCTCCAGCGAGAAGTAAGCTTTCCAAGAAAGTCACTTAAATATCAAGCAGTGGCAACTCCAATTAACTGAAGTTCTCCTTCACTTGTTCACATGCAAAGTGAGATACAATCTGTGGTGAGATGCAAACTCTGGGTAGTTGATAAGATATGATGAAATGCATAACAAATGGCCCTACTTGTGCTGTCCACTGAGAAAGCTAAAAAGAGTTTGTATGATAAAATCTTAAATCTGTGAAAGTAATTGCTTCTGACATCTCCAGCTAGGCAATAGGCTGCCCAAACAGTGCTGTTCAGTCACAAATTCTGAGGCTAATGAAGTGAGAAGAACACAGTGTAGATACAAATTAAAGCCTGCTTATGATGAACATCTGGGATGTTTTCTTAAACTCTCGTATTCTGTGTGGAGAAGGGAAAAATAATCTGTTGCTAATAGTCACCCTTTTGTATTGTCATATTTTTAGATCTTGCTGCAGCATTGTGATTAACAGCAAGGAATGGCTGGGAGGTAATTCTAATATGTTAATGAAACCCCACACTCCAGTACAACTTCCTTGAAGATTCTTTTTATAGATTTTACATTATGGAGGAAATGAACTATAAAAAATGTGCAACTGCGAAAATGATAAATCATTTACTATTTACTTACATCATTTTCCTTGCTATATCTTTCTCCAGCTCATTCAAACACTCATTCAACAATTCACTTGACCTCCTTGTGTGTATCTTCTATGAATTTTGTTTCTTAAGGTGAAATCTACTGGCATTATTTTCAAACTTAAGCAACTGCGTTTTGTCATCTAAATAACCTAATTAAATTATTTTCAAAGTTGCTTCTCCTGTGCAATACTCCTTAATTTATCTCATTTACTGTTGGGAATATGAACTATGTGTGAACAATTTAGGAATCTTTTCCTTGAGTTTCTAGTTTTAGTTATTCAAGCTTGAGAATTTTGGAAAGAGTTCATCACCTGGGATAATGAATCATCAGATAAAGGACAATTCGTCACTGTGGGAGCAATGTCAAAAACTACATCAGTTCTTGAGGTTTTCCATCAGCAGCAAATACCTGAACTTTTAGAAATGGTGATACTACTTGGCTATATACAAACCTGCCCAAGCACTTTCTTACTTTTAGAGATCTTGAAGAAAAAGTTTTAACATAAGCTTGGTAATCCTTTCAGAAAGGGCTAGATACACAAACACATGAAGACAAGATACGTTGGTATTTAGTGGCATAGATGCTTCTGGTTTGACTGGTGTCTTTTCTATATTCATGTCCTTTATTTCTTGTTCTCTGATGATCACTCCTTGATCTTGTTTGATTGTGTGCCATGCAACAAGGTTACACCATCAATAAAAACCTCTTTCAGTAAATGGAGAACAATGAAATACCATAATCAAAGTAAAGTGGAAGTCCTCTTAAATTAAACAAAAAACATTCAGAGTAGCCTTCTGAAACAGAAAATATTCACTGTAGCCACCTACAGAAGGAAATACTTCTATCTGTTGTAAAGTCACAAGATATAACGATCTTGCACTTCTCAGTGCCCTCACTATAGTGTTATATGTTCAATTAATTTTTTCATATTATTGTGGGCACTGCCATCTTTTATAAAAATGCACTATGAGCCGTTTTTCAGATAAACCATCTACTGGGCTTTTCTTTGCAACATAAATTATACTTAGGAAGAAAAAAGCAGCCTAGCAACAATCTGAGATTGTCCATTTTGATTAATTCAAACTAGCAGCTTAATTTACCTGAATTCAGCAATTTAATATTTTTAATTTATTAAAGAATGCTTTATTAAAATGTTTTGAGAAGGTATAAGTCACTGAAGGTATAAGTCAAAACTAGTCTCCTCAGACAAGGGGTTGAAATACATAGTGGTGCAAGCAGTGCAAGGATATAAAGTTGAACATGTCTTCTGCGGCTTTCCCAGAACCTCTTGCACCTCCTCTAGTGTGCCCCACAGACCAGGAAATGCTGAGCTGTTTGAGAGCCAACACCTCATTTTCAAGATGTCTGGGTGCTGAAGAAACTAAGAGCTGTGGAAAACAATGGTGCACAATTCACTTTTGAAACCTACTTTTGAGGTACGTTCCTCGTTGACTTACTTGCTTATGCACATTTAATTTTCTCATTTTTTGTTACCTGCCTCAGTAACTCACCGAGCCTGCTCACTCATATACTCTACCTTCTTTCTTTCATCAGTTCATTCAGTCTGCTAGGCAGTAAGCTGTTTGTCATAGGGTACCTGTCATTTCTTATATATATGTAGAATGCCTCAACTCTGCCAGGGATTGCAGATGGTACTGTCATATAAGTGTTATAACTCAGAGGAATGTATAAATAAAATCTAGTACATCTGTGTTACATATAATGATGTTTTATTTTCTCTACATGCTCATTATACTCTAACTAAATATGTTAAAAATTAAGTGAACAGTGCTCAGATCTGCAAGGATCATATGAACGGATGTGACAAAACTTTTAGTCAGTGCAGAATTCACTTCATGGATAGGAACCCCAAATAGTTAGGTGTGTTAGTAGAAATTGTCACTGTGCTGTGTATTATACCATCGAATTAAGACATATATTTATATTCAGAAACTGCTTCTGCTGCTATTACCTAATTACCTTCTCTTTTTATTTTTTTCCTAGTTCTTGGCTACACACTCCAGTTCACCATCTCTCCCTGTTCTGTCATCCCTACTCTACATCTTCTTGCCATGCTCCATGAAAAATCTCTTCCTTCTCCCCAGCTCAGTAGCCCATGTTTATACTTTTTTTAAGTAGCTTCCTTCTTTCCAGTTTTGTAAGCACAGCAACAGCCATTGGCTGAGCCCTACTGCAGCTGCTACTCAAGCTCCAACCTACAGAATAGAGAAATTCCTGTTCATCTCCTCTTCCTCCCGTTCCCTTGATTAGCTCATTATTGCTGAACTACTCATACTGCGTGCTTAAAACATACCCATATCAATAATTTGGAGTTAATGCCTGAAAAGTTATTACTAACACACTCTGGGGACTTTTTCTAACATGTAATGCGTCCCAGCTCAGCACTAAAGACACTCAGTTTAGGTCAGCTAAAGCATCATCCTAGCTAGTTTCACTGCTTTGTTCCCTGAGTTGCAAAAGAGTAAGCAAAGATGCAGCATTCTAGCATCCCAGGCCACCTCAACTTTCTCTGGAATTCATGATCTTCATGTGAACTTCGATGAAATGTCTGCTATTCTAATGAAATCTTGTTTGGGTTTTCTGAGGAGACTTTTAGTTATTACTCCAACAGTAGAGGAAAAAAGTAAAGATTATACCAGTCATGATTTGACACTTGAAGGAGATGTACTCCAAAGGAGGAGCAGCACACATTAAGTGCTTTTCTACAATTTCTGATATCCATGGCGGCTGTCACCCACTAGCTGAAGCTCATAAAAATTTATCAGCACTTGACAATGCACTTGGAAAGACCAAATGCTCTGGAAATATGCTTTACTGAGGAAACACAGGAAAGCTGGATTGCTTACAATGAAATGATTGAAATGACTGCCAAGAAAAATGCATGCAGGTTTCATTATAACTATTAATCTAATAGGTTCACATTATACTCTCTGTTTAAATCAGAAACATATCTACCAATACCCACACTTACACTACTATTAGTGTTAGGTGAAGAAAGGAAAAAATAGATGAGGCATCAGGCTTAGGACTGCAGGCACAGTGTGTAACCTAGAAGTAGCCATGACCATTTTCTCCAGTGTAAAATAGAAATACAAACAACCACAACCTTCCATACCTCTTGAGCCAACTTGCATTCCATACAACGGGCTGCACTCAGTTTCGGTTCCAAACACTCTGGCACCCAGGCATTCAGCCACAGGATTCCTATCCCCTTTACCCTCACATTCCCATTCTTTGCCTAGTTTTCTCTCAACAGAACTAAAAGAAAGATTAGTGCTGGAAACTTGTTTCTAGATATCAAAGGTCGGTTCCAGCCCATCTCTGATGTGATTGTTTGAACCACAAGAAAATTGGAATTGAAGGGGCTACATGCATCAGTGCATCCAGAAGCTGCAGTCGTGAGCTACCATATTACAAATGCCTTTTTGTCCATTTAGACTGCTTCATGCAATATCTATACTCTATGCCATGTCTGTGGTGCATGCAAAGGAAACTTTCCAGCTCCCTGCAACAAACTTGAGTCCTTTCATAAGTAAGGCATATAAATATAACGTACCACAAAGAGAGCGATGGAGAGATTAATGTTCTTGGCAATATCTGACAGCAAGGGATTTTTCAAAGAACATTTCTTTAAGATGCTAGGAAGCAAATGATGTTTCTTGCTACAGAAAAGGGTTAAAAAACAACACTCAGTCTCAGTCAGGGGAAAATCCCTTCCTGACCCCAAACCTGATGACTGGTTTAATCCTGAGTGTTCGAGCAATATATATCAATCAGACACCTGTGAATTTAATGCCACTAAAAGTATTGCAAACATCTCTGTCTAGCTGTCTCCATTGCCCAGAGGAAGGTAAAAAAAGAACTCATACTATGGATCAAAGAAGGAAAAATTCCTCCTAGCCCCCAAAAGTAATCACTGGAAGCCCTGAAGCATGGGATTAGTACAATATAAATACAGTATATACAATATATATTACACTAACCTTTTTAATTCAAGCCTCTATTAACTATCTTGTCACAGATATTAAGCAAATTAAAGACTTAGCAAGTGAATTCAGTCACAGAATATTATCAATAAATTCCTGGAAAGAACTTCAGAAGTATGAGCACCGCAATGCTGTTCTATAAAATAGCACTGCACCTTACATGTTTTTAACCCTATACTCCACTACAGAAGATTACTTTGTAAACCTCCTGTCTTCTTCAAGTTAGTCTTTAAGGTCCTAATCACAATGAGTTATAAAGTCACAGAACAATCTTGGTCATGGAAGGAGACTATTTTCTAAAAATACAGTAGAGTCTGAATTTTGGAGATTTGAACTGCATTTGGGTCAGCATAGAAAGCAAAGTAGAAAGATAATGTGTGCTGAGTGCCGTATGTTACTCAGAGGGCAGGATGCTGGGGCTGGAGACAGGCCACACCAGGTGCACTTTCATTTCCAAATATATGGAGAGGTGAAAGACTCCAGTCTGGTGATCAAAACAGTGATAGCTATAAAAGTGTAAAAGTGAAGTTCCTGGTCCTGGCTAGTTTGGGTCCCTCAAGAGAATCTGAAGGAATCTCAGACCAAATAATCTACATGGCAGGACTCTCAACTGTATGTTCCTATACTTACTTCCTACCACTCTTATGTCTTCCTAGACCAACATACCATAGCTTCTGCCTCATCTGTATTGAGGATGCCCCTTTCAGTTAGTCATTAAAGGAACCAAGCTGTGGTGCTGTATTCACTTCAGAGGACAACCTTGCATAGTGCTATAGCTTTGAGTGCATGATTTCCCACGAGCTGCCCCAACAGTTTCCTGCAGCAACGTGATAGCATGGTGGAAAATATTGAGCTTTCTGATGCTTTACAGATGCAGAAAAAAATCATTCAGCTTGATGGGATGGAAAATACTCTAGCCACTTTGAAGAAGTTTCCATTTGTGTTTACAGCTTCTATAGTCAGAATACATTATGCAATTAACATCAGACCCGACAGCTACAAAGGTGAGCCTAAACAGATCTATTATATCACTGAGATCAATCAGTGGCTCAGTAACATGACCAGGAAGGAGGCAGGATGATAGGAAGTAAGATATGGCACCAGAAACAGGTTTCTGCAGCTTTTCAGTTAACAAGAAAATAAGAAATGGGATTGCTGAGAGGTCCCTGTTATATAGCACTGGTTCTTCACTACCAATGCATCTTTGCAAATCAGATTATCTGCATTAAAATGGTATTGGTAAGCTGTGTTTTAATACAGTCATTCAGTCACAAACCTTTCAGCATCCAGGAAATTCAGTACTCAGAGTTGTCTCATGTTTGCAAAAGTGGATGCTGTCATTTCTGTGTTTTTCCAGTTTCTGACAAGCACAATGGTGAGGACAGGAGCAACGAAAGTCAGCTTAGATAAGACACTGTCAGCAGGAGTCCCGCTGGTGTGCTGCAAACACATCTTGTAATGAACATGAATGTACAACCTTTCTGCCAGTGAAGGCAGCTTAAGGTTTTGATTATGAGTTATCAGGCTAAGACTGGGACCCATTTATCAGTCAGATCATCTCTCAGCTTATCCCTATCAGGGATGAGACTTGCTGTCATTGCTTTGCTAATGGTTTACCCGGCCCAACAGTTAAGAGTTTTCAGCAGGGAACCAGATTCTGGCACTCTGCAAAAGACTCTACCAGATTTATTAATCACCCTGATTTTCAGTTGACCTCTAGGCCATTTTTAATAACAGAGGCAGAGGTTTAGTTATTGAGACTTTTACTCCCAAAGGAGTCATATTTTCGTAATATACTGTTTTAATTTATGTAAACTGCCCAGGTGCCAATGTGATGGGCAGTATAACAGATATGAAAACTAATTAAAGGACCAAGAGTAATTGAACAGCTTTGGTTAAATCATGATAAAAAGGTACCTGACACAATAACAGGCAATTCCACAGCAGTAAGCAATGCAGAATCTCTTTTATCAGACTTGCTTATCACACACAATTCAGGTTCTAGTCTGAAAGGCTTTATATACAAGACTAACTAAAAACAATATTTAAGAGAGAGCTATTTTCTATGTCACTGTAAATCATTGTTTAGCTTTATACACTGAAACAGTGGAGCTGTTTTGAGTCGGTTATTTTCTGCTGTTTGGGTTTCTACAGTAAAGGATACAAGAAAGAGAAGAAAGAGGCCATCTGACAAGTACAACAGCCAAAATATTACAGACAGGAAGGAAGGAAGGAAGGAAGGAAGGCAGGCAGGAAGAAAGGAAAGAGGGAAGGAAGGAAGACAGAAGGGAAGACAGAAAGGGAAAAAAAGGGCAGAGCTACGCCAGTTGAGTTCTGCAGGCTATATCACAGGGTAATTGGCTGTGATGTGAATTATGCTTCCCAAGCCAAATGTGAGAGTGCTTAACAAACACAGAGGTCAATTATCTCTTAGTAGAGCCTGATACAAGAAAGAAGCTATTGTAATTAGAATACACTATTAAAAACTGTTAGCCATTTAAGTATTTTAAATCACTACACTTCTTTAAAAGGTATGCAGAGTAACTCCTGCCATTGTATGCCTAACACAGTATTCTGTCCTTGGAAGAAAAAAATCTCTAAAAATATTATTCAAATGAGTCTGCTATTAGCTTCAGTAGCTGAGGCTACTAAAATAAAGAAATCTATACTTTATTTCTAAGTACTGTATACCGCTCGCTTCTAAACCCTGTATATGCTAATTTTGTCAATAAAGAGAAATTCAGAGGTAAACAGTACCTGGAGGAATGAAAGGTTGTAGTTTGCAAATGTGATTCCTACTCTCAGTGCTGACAGTTTGTTAAGGTGTTGTACATTAGAGGCCACACAGACGCAAATTAGGACCCTGTTTTACTTCTTGTCACATTTAATATGACTGGAATCTGAAAGCCTTTGTCCACTTGTGTATCTTTGAAGAACTCAATCGTTTTTATAGTCTTATTAACAAAGTTAGTTTTTTTGCTTTAAACTTTTAAATATGAATGCTCTTCAGCTTCATATCATGCTTCATTCTGGACAGAAGTAGAGGAAGCACTGCCTGAAAATACTGGCAAATGCTGTTTCTGAAAGATATGTGATGTTATTCAGATGTATTTTTCTTATACTAGCACATTTACTTAAAACAATAGGTATTTTTTAAGATGTTTGGTCCCAGCCTCCATACAAAGAATGTTCGTACAGAGAAGTTCATGCTTCTCTGTTCAGAACAAGGTGGGGCTCTGCCACAAAATAAAAATAAGATATAAAGCACTGAAAATGATGTTGCACCAAAATAAAATGTAATCCCTCAACACTCCATTGGGTAATTGGCTTTCACTTACAGTTGCACAATAAAAGTAAGAGCTGTGGTAAGAGAAAGAAGCACAATGAGCAACATCCCCCTTTCCCAACTGACACCAATAAACCACAAATTGTGTTTACAATGAAGATTCTCAGCAAGACAGAATATGGTATTTATTTAGCTATCAGTTGAGAAATCTCTTTTGTTTGTGAGATCCTAGTAGAAACAGGAAGTAAATATACAAAAACACAGATACAAACCTGATAATACATTCTCTTCCATGAGGTAAAATCTGAAGAGCCTTTCTTCATTTTCTGAGTAAAATCATTTGAGATGCAGCAGTTCTTTGAAAAGAACTTTCAGCAAAATAGAAAATATGATTAACAATGTACTTCCGGTTCAATATTATATTATTTTGTGTACATTGTGGCTTTGTTTCGTTTTTTTTTTCTTGGCTGTGTTCCTCTTCTGAGAGGTTAGTTTCAGTGAGCTTTAAGGAATTTCATAATAGCAAAATCCATTATTTTACCCACAATTTCAGAATTGCTAGTTTGGGGGCTAAATTTTCCACAGCCTATCCCAGTTTAGTGTGCTAAATATGTACTTATCAGAGCATTTCAGCAAGCTTGAGATTCTTACAAGCACAATTACCTCTGAGATACGTATGAATGTCTGCACAAATACCTCACTCCTCAGGCAGAAGTGTGGTTCTTGCAGAGTTTGGAAAATTTACTTTGAAAGATACTTGTTGCCCTCATTTTTTTCGCCTTTCTGGAAATACAACATTATTTAGAAGATTACTGAGTTCTATTCTAAGCTGAAGGTAAAATCATACTACCTGAAACAACTTCCTGATGTTGTTCCACTTCATGGTGGAATTTCAGACACTTACTGAACATGTTCCATATAGCCCTCTATTCAGACATTTATATTTAGAATACATATACTGGTCGGTTGGTTGCTTGCTTGCACGGCTAGTTAGGCCTTTCAGGTGACTTCATATCCAAGTATTTTATACAGTTTCCTACGAGCATTCAACCAAAGCTTATAAATAGAAAAAATGTCAATGCAATGGAAACCACTACATCCTGATCCAGCTTCTAGCACCATAAACCTCTCAGCCACTCTCTGTAATATCTACTAGTTATCTACTGTAGAAACCCTTTATACTTCTAAGAAGATTTAGCAGACTGTTTTTTTTGTACTTCAGGCCCGTCTTTAATTGTTGATGTCATCAACTGCATTGCACATGACCACTTTTCCTAAAATGTAGCATAGAAAAAAAAAAGATATTCAAGTTTTTTTTTTTCCCAGCATAGCTCAATGGTTTGTTCAGGACTAACAGTTTACTAATTATTTCTGAGAATGATGCAAAACATCAGATTTTTTACTTCAGCTCATCTTCCACATTTTTAATTTGCCTTGCAGAACAAGTCTGAAAATGACACAGGCAGGACTCAAGGATATTGTCATCCTCTGCAGAGGCTGTGCTCACCCAGTAGCAGAGTATATACAAACTATCTTACTTATTATTTTCTCCCCCAGTTCTGAAAAGAGGTTAAATTCGTCAGTGCAATGCACTGCTCACAACAGTCGTGTTAAGCATTAACAACATTGACGGCAAGGACTTTGGCGAAAACAGCAAATAGTTGAAGATAGCTCCCAGAGAGCCTGCTGATTCTACTGAGGAGAGAGAAGGACTCTTGAAAATCTTGATGCCGTTATATCATCCCTTTGCAAGAAGAGTGCACTGAATATACATAGGTATGTATGCGGCGAGTACAAGGATATACATAAAGTTAAGAGATTCCACAGTTATTTTGCTCCATAACTTTTCTTCTGTCCACAGCTGGCCATAAGCCATTTTCCTCTTGTCAAAATATAACCCAAACATTCATGATTCCTTGGCTTATTGCTGTAATCCTTTGTACCCTGATATGACAATATCAAAGAGCCCTCCTCTACCAAAAAGCTACACATAGTTCAAGAAAAGCAGTCCACCTGCTCAGCGTGACAGACCACTGAGAATACGCAGCTACTCTGCTCTGCAGCTGAACAGAGAGCCAAATCCAAGGTTTCACAAAACTTTGCAGAATGGTCTGGCTCACTCTGTGCAACTGTAACTAACTATTCGCAGCCCTGCCTTTTACAGCAGCTGTATTGCCTTAGAGCAATGAAACTGTTAACCTCAAGAGAGAAACACACTTCTGGAGGACAGCAAACTAGTACATGAGTCTGGAGTTCATGCCTGGAAGAGATCAAGATATAATAAAATCTCAGCAGTTTCACAGCAGACAGCTAAACTTACTTATTGAATTACTTTTCTAACTATATACACCAGAGTCCATGTCCCACTGATTTTGTAAGGAATCAGGGAACAAGACAAAAAGAAAATGTAAATTGATATACATTCTTCATAATCCTGAAAGCCGTTTGGGCACTCTAAAATACTCCCTAAGAGCCTCAGTTCATGTAGATGAAAGTTTAGTAAGATGGAACGTTCTCAGTATAATAATTGACCTCAAGAGATTTTGCTTACAACTTAAGTTATACCACAGTATTAGTTATTTGGTTTGTCTGGTTTGGGGGTACAGGGGAATTACTTTTTCTGAAATGTCAGTTGACCATATAGTATACAATTAAACCAGTAGAGTTTGTTAATTTGAAATGAGTCCTAAAGACTTTAATATTCCTTGCACTATGGCAACACAGAAAGTCATTCCTATTTAATTAGTTAGGCCAAAGTATTTGCAAAACAATTAAGAATGTAATTTAATTTTGGTGTTTGGTAAACATCCAGGGATTCATTCATTCTGAACTTATGACCTACATGTTGAGTTTACTTTGCAAAGTATCATTAAACCAGTCAGTTAGAACTTACAATTAAAATGCATGACATGGCAAGCCTAATAGGTATATATTGCAAATTAGAAATATGCATTAGAAATTTATTTTTTTAAGTAATTTGATAGTTTAAAAAACGAACTGTGTGGTCAGTTGTGGTGTCAGTGAGGAAGCCCTTTTGAAACATATTCATGAATCCTAAGGGATTTGGCCCTTTAAGAAACTATATCCCAGGCTGCCTCTTTGTTCCTGTGGAAGAATGAATTCAGTGTGTAGGCTCTGGTAGAGCATTGCACCTACAGAGCCAGCTTCAAATGGCAGTGTCCAGTAGGGTAGATACAGGCAGGAGTAACACTGGTATGCGCTACAGGCATCTATTTCTGCTGAGAGGCAATAAGAACATTTGGAGGGGGCCACTTACTGGTGATTCAGCCTAGACACACAGGTGGGAGAGAGTCTCACCAACTATGTCAGAATTATAACGCATCATGATTACACTGCTACACACAAAAAAAGCTGTTTAAAACGAACTTTATTATGGCTCCAGATTTATTCATTCAAGGGTTAGGAAATGCCAGAATTAACAATGCCTATGCAACCTTTGTTCTCCTCTTCTGCTTATGTCGTATGACAGTCTTTACTTACATGATCGTATGTTTTTCACCTCCATAGGTCCCTGGGGTGTTCTTTAAATGGGTGATTATTCAAAGTTTCATTTCATCTTCCTCATTGGCTATGTGAACTTATTTAATGCATATCAAAATCTGCACTAATTATAAAATTATTCATTCCTTCCAATTCCTCCTCAGGTTACGCACATCATCACTTCTAAAGGCTTCTCAAGCACTGATATTTACAATGTCCCTAAGAGCAAAACGGATACAGAAGTCCTTCTTACAGTTGAGAAGAAGAGACACCAAGGCCAAAATTGTCAAAATTGTCCATTTGTTTTCTGCACCCAACATGAAACACGAAAATGTTGTGTATTTTACAGTACTTTATATACTCAAATTACAGTTCCAATCAACTCTACATGGAACTGAGCATGAGGTCTTCTTTTCTGCCTGCAGTTCCCAATCTCGTTCACTTCCCCTCCCCTTCCAAATGAGACAAATCACTAAAAGAAGGGGAGCAGCGTGAGAACAATAAAAAACACAGAGTGTCCTTACTCCCAGCTCACCTTCCGTGCTGTCTGGTTGTGAGGAAAAACACCACAAGGAAAGACCAGCAGGTCTTAGGTCACAGTAGGGACGTTACACACAGAGTTCAACTAGGACGTAAAACCTGAGAGATACTGAGTGCGCTTCGTTCAGCTGCAGTCTTCAGAGACTTTAGCTGCCACACTCAAACCAGCACACACAGAGCAAGCACAGATACAGATGTTTCAGGGGCTCATAGCTTAGGCAAAAATGGGCAAATTTTTAGCAGACTATCAAGGTTAAATCTGTACTGATCATGATATTCATATAAGAGCTGACCTCAGCACTAGGGTAGCCTCCTGCAAAATTTCAGGACCTTCATTCAAAGCAAAGATGGGCTGGAGCTGTTGAATAAGGTGTGAGAATTTTTTTTAAATGGATGAAAACATATTCTTTTCCCAGTCTAGAAACATATAGACTATTTTTACTGAGGCTTTCATAATAATCCTTTTTGAAGCACACACTGGAAACAACTGTCTGGATGGCTAATTTTGACAAAAAGCTAACTGAAAGTAGGACCCTACAGTGGGAAGGCCTGAAAAGCAGTACCTGCAAGCCTACAATATGTACATGGAGAGAGAGAAGCTCAGGTCTTTAGATATATTTAATACGCAATTCCCACAGGAATCATGCGCCCTAACTCTTGCTTGAGGGTCGAGGCCACTGTGGCCAGGCAGACTGCGATGCTGTGTAATAACTCCTGACATGGAAAGTCAGCGTGTGCCAGTCCTGCCCGCACTAGGATCCCCACAGTTTTAGCCCTGAGATTTCCCTAAGCAGAAACTGCCAGCCATCTAACACATGTCAAATTCAGGCTTGTTTTCTGTGATACAGCCAGACATCCACTAGGGACAAGACTGAAACCACCAAACCCATTTTACATGTGACCTGAGCCAGAATCCAGCTCTCCAGAGGCAAAAGGCTAGTAAATTAACCTACTATGTCACCTAACCCTTCACTATTGATTAGTAATTATTCTTTTCAAATGAAACAAGGACATAGGACATAAGGTCATCTACAGTATATCCTCAGAAAAGCCAATGTTTCCCTACGTTCTTCTATCAATCATTGCAGAGCGCTGACGTAAAAGAAAAGTTCTCATTGAAATACAATTAAAAAAGTAATTTAACTGCGTATTCAGAAACCAGGAAAAGTTCATAGATGTGAGCTAGTTCTGAGGTAGGCTAGTGCTGAGGTTATGATAGGCATAACTATGGTTAATATCTCTTCAATTATGAAGTAGTTGGATAATTTGATAAAGGAAATTGTCAATGAACAAATAAGACAATCAGAGACCAACGGATATCACTGATACTAGTTTTCAGTTGGAAATTCTTCTGTTCTGATGAGATGCTGACTTCTGTCCCTTCCTCCCTTTGATCTCTCATCCAGTTTTCTTTCCTTTGTATCTGTTCCTATACCTGATTAACAATTAATTGACTGAAAAGCATGTTGTTCATACAGATGCACTGACTGAATTATTTTATTGCCTAGGAAAAACACAGCCTTCTTCAGAACTGTAAATGCTGCAGGCAAAAGAATTAGCAAGAAGGGAAATATAGCTATATCCTTTAAGGATATAGGAATGGTAAAATTTGGGTAGAGCATTGGCCCTATATCCTGCTCCCTACGATAACCAATGATGTATCAAGAGGATTAACGAAGCCTATATAACTAGTAATTAAAACAGCTGGAACCATGCTCCTAGATCTAAATTTCCAGAAATTCTTACTGAACCTAAAATTAAACTATATTCAACATTTTGCAGATGAGACCTCCTTACCTGTAATGGGCTGGATTTACTCCTAGGTCCCAGATGATGGCTGTACTTCCAGACCTTAGAAATTCATTTTCGTTTGGAACTATCATAAACTCAAGCTTTTGTGCAATAGCATAAAAGAAGTACAAGTATAAAATTCTCAGCAGGTATAAACATCTAAGTCTTTAGGACATTGTTTCTGCAATACAGACGATTGCTGGCCTCTGTGAAGAATTAGTATTATTGCTATATATCAGTAAAATAAGGATGTGAGTCAGTTGTAAGTCATCAGATACTTTCCCCAACATATTGAAGGGTACTATTTTTCACTTCCTGCTAAAAGATATGATTATTTTTCAATTTATTCTTTATTTTGATTTCAGAGGACATATGACAATCTCATGCCCAAGTTACATGATGGCATCTGGAGCATGGGAAATGCAGTACATCATAGTGTTCTCACTCCTTTAATGTCATAAGTATATAACAGCAATTGTAGCACAAAGAGTCAAAAGTATAGTTGGTTTATATCCTGTCAGGCAGTATATTTACAAAGTATTGAAACCTGTTCACAATTTCATGGTGTTATTATAATTCTAATATCTTAAGTATACATGAAACCTATTTCATCTGAATTTATGCTTGACATATAAAATACAGTGGACTCTAAATTTCAACGTTCTGCCTAAACCTACAAAATAAAGGTATTTTAGAGTTAAGGTTATCACACCACTCCATTAATTTGTTGGAGTTTTTGTTTCTGACATTTTGGTACGGCAGAAATCTCAAAGCAGGTGTTAACCTTCTGTATTACAGATTGGACCAGATTCTCAGATCCAGATCAGCCTGCTGGATCTAGCAAAACATTTGTCTAAAAAACAAGCCAAGAACTAGCCTCAAAACATTGTGGTCTAGAGTGTAGCCAGGCTCCTACCTCATGTGGAAGAAGAGAGGAGTGTATTACTCCCTAGGGAGAAAGCAGAGAGCAAAGCAACCCAGCCCAGCAGTCTGCTTGACTCAAGCCAGAACAGCCTCCCATTTTCCATCTTTTGATAGGTCACTTACTTAGCTTTCTATCACCTTTAATATATGTCCTTCTTTCTGATCTTAAATATGATTCATCATTCAAGGTACATTTTTTCTTCTTATTATCATCTCCACCATTCTTTAATCTGGCTGTAGTTTACTATAGGTAGGAAACAACTATATCATCCTTAATGCTGCCCCATCTCTAGACCTTCACAGCTATGCTGTTTTATAGCTTCTTTCTGGGTAGCATCTCTAAGATACGGCCTTTCTTGTCTATCTATATACCTGGACTGTATATCTGTAATCAACAGCTTCAGTCACATTTCACCTTTTTTGCCATCCTTTCAGCAGCTTTTTTTTCTCTGTTGCTCCAAATATAAGGTTTCTTCGCAAGGCTCTTCATTGCCACCCTTGGCTCTGTATGCTTCTCCCAAGCTTCTCCTCAAGTTTGGAAGTTCTCCATAAACACCCACAAAGCCTGCTCTCATTCCAACATATTCTTAAAATTCTCTTTTGCCTACAAAAACCTTAAGAGTTAGTTTGCTGGTATGCTGAAACAATGATTCACGGCAATACAGTATCATTCCTTTCTTGTCTTCTACCTCATTGTTCTGGATAAGCCTGCTGCCTCTTGTTGACATTTAGATTGTGCACTGCCTAGTGCATCTGACCTTGCTGCCCCATGGTATACCTGCAGCTCCTATGGTATACACCAACACATATAACAAGTGACACTGGCAACTTTTCCCCTGAGGCTGATTCAAATGCATGACAAAGTGTACCTTTCTTCTTTCTTTTGCTTACTTCCACAATCAGCAGTTAATGTACCACATCTTACATAGTCTGACCAAGACAATATAAAATTAAACTATCCTCTCCTCACAGTCCTCCCATTTTAGAGATATTTAAAGATACATATTTTAAAGCTTGCTAGCTTTTCTTCATTAATATTTTTCCTGAGCAGTGTAAAGTTTATCATATAGTTGATTGTGCAAAATATGCACACCAAGAGTTTTGACATCCCAAAGCCAGGCTTTCAAACGCTTTTCCAGCTTGGTCTGTGACCTCCTTGCTCTGGCATTTGTTCAACATACGTTGGAAAGATACTTTCAGTTTCTCTGTTCATTGAACTCGGAGCAATCCTAACACTCTTGTCAGTCCAAAGCTTTTGCTGGAATTTCATCATTACCATGATATCCCCTTTAAAGATAAGGTGTTGATTCGTGTTTCCTCTGTTAAAGTGTAAAAGCTTCTGTTTTTCTTGGTGCAAACATTTGCAGTGAGCTATACATTTCCAATTTTTTTTAACAGGAGGGAATAAAATTGAATTTTCAGGCAGTATGATATCAAGGACATGAGCATGAGATTGAAAATTAATGGCTTTAAATATTCCTCCTAACATTTTTAACCTACTTGAAAATGAATATTAGATCTTTATATTTTAACATAGTGCTAAGTAAGCATTAAGAATAAACACATGATTACAGACACAGTGTGCCAAGGGATTGATAATGAGATATGGGGAAATAGGCAGGAAATCACTTGGCTGCAGACTAAACTGTATTGATGTTCTTTGTTGCTCTAAAAGAAGGACTGTATAGAAAGAATACGATTGTGTCTCCCTACAATTCCTAATGAACAAGTATAAATATCACCAGTAATTAATTTCATCTGAGAGTTTAAGCAGACAATGGACATGAAGAGTAAGTTGAAACTAGATAGTCACTCCAAATTGCGGCCAAAACGTATTAGCAGAACAATATGAAAACCTTTTTATTCCTCACACTTATGCTTTCTCTGAGCAAACAGATGTTCTAGAATTGCGAATGCAATACATCTCATGAATGTTAACATAATTCGGAAAATAAATAACTTGCTAGAGTTGGATAGCAAAAAACTTTACTTTTTTAAAAAGAAACTTGTCAGTCAGTACCTTCACTAAATCCAATAGTCCCCTAGGGTGCCATATTTCTAATTTTTTTTTAGAAATTAAAATCAACATTGTTAACATAGAACTGTCAGTGGCTGAGTATGTAAAATCACTTTTTCTTAGACTTTTTTTTAAATATGCATATCTGTATCAGAATCATAATGGCTCTGACACTGTGGATTGACACGATACAAGAGACCACAATTACTCCAAAGCAGCCATTTCAGTCTGGGAAGGACAAAGTATGTATTTTTGAACGTACAAGCTGAGTGAACAGTCTGTCATTCTTATCTTCATGTATTTCAATGACAATTTTTTTCTCCTCTGGCACTGGTGGTTTCAATGTATCAGCTGCCAGGAAAGGACATTGTTCTGGAAGTTTTAGCACAAAAGCATTAAAATGTAACCACAAAAGAAGATTTCAAGTACTATTAAGGATCTGATTTAAACCCACAAAAGCAACAAAATTTAAGAGCAAGTCAATTCTGATTGACATGCATCCCTTAACTTATGCTAGATACTACTTGCTGCACAGGCAGGAAGTTATTAAAACCATTTAACAACACATTTTGCATGATGACAGCCAGATCAAGGAGCACAGTCAGTTAAAACAAGGGATAGAAAAATTCAGAAAGGATGGAAGCTAATTCAGTTCAGAGATGTAATTAAAAGTTTAAGTGATTATACAGACCTTTGTGATCCACTCGTTGAAATGTTGGTCTCATCGTAATAAGCTGAAGGAATCCTGGTAAGGTACCTAATTCCCCCACCTGGCTGCCTACAGCTAGTCCTTTAAGCGGAAACACAGACCTTCGAAGAGAGGTGATTTCATGTATAGAAATGGGAGTCACTGCTAATCCTGCTAAAGTCACTGTGAGCTGCAGGTGGTTACAACCTTTGTAAAGACATCGAGTGAGAAAGACTTTGATCTGTGAAAATTTTGTTTGTGGATCCTAGCACTTGGTCATGGTGAAAACAACTAATATTTGGTATCATAGGTGCTCGTGATGCTTTAAGGGCAGAAAGAGGTGGAGAGAAACATGAAATTTGGAGCACATGATTTGGAAATCAATAGTAAGATGAGAATCTCTTCAAAAATTTCCAGAGGAGAGAGGGGAGTGCGAGGAGGGGAAGGAAGGAGGGAAAGAGGAGAGGAAGGGATGAAGGGAGCTCAGAGCAATATGGCTGTGATACTTTTTGTGTTTTTCAAGAAGAATGGCTCATTTAAACACCCTTTTAAAATGATGTTGCAAAGAAAGAAGGTTTTGAGTAAATTTGGGTGGGGTCTGCAAATCACAGAATGGAATCATGTGGTGCAAGGATGTTTTCCATCCCCGACAGCCAGGTGGGAGGTGGTCTACAGGCAGTTTGTGCTGCAAGAGCTGGAGCTTGTTTACACAGAGGGCACAGACAGAGCAAAGCTCCTCTGATAGTTCTTTGTCTAGAATCGGCCTAGCCACATTCACACAGCACTGTGCTCAAGCTAATACGGTGGTGTAACGCACAGTATCTCAAGGAGGTTAGAGCCCAAGCAGGGTTAGCAGAGATCGGCTGCTATCTGCCCTTGTAGAGGTGCCCTCCAAGTCATGCAATTCAGATTCCTTTCTCTGTTTTGATACCAAAATATTCTGTAACTCTGGTGGAAGACTGTCACCTCTCAATATCGCTGTCTTCCTTCTCTTTTTTTCTTGAATTTAGATTGCAAATTTTTCAACGCATCTTTTATTGTGTTTGTACAGCACCTAGCACAGTAACGTGCTGATGCCCCCTTTCTGCATTTAGGGGCAACAGGAAGAGAAATACTACTTCTGGTACAAAAGGTACCAGAAGTATATATAATCCAACCCATTACTAGGCACGTTCCATCCAACGGTACGAGAACACCTTAGTGTGAATTAAAACTCAGCCTCATGTAAGGATCATCTCCACTTTATGCTGGAGTAAGACACAGAGCAGTTAAAGAAGTTTCCCCAAGGTCATTTGTGAAGTCTGTGCCAAAGCAGGAATAGAACACATATGATTGCCAGTTTTTACTTTAGCTATATAATGATTATTTCCCTGGGACACAATATCTCTTTATGCATATGTCCTTAGTAATAAAAAATAGGGAAAAGAAATACCTCAGATATATATGATGCAGTCTATAAGCAGAACTCTCTCTAAACAATATGTCTTTCAAATTTTTCCATGAGGCACCAACATCTCTTTAAGGACTTTATCATCGTTACTGACACATAATCATTCCTTGCAGGTGGAAAACATTGTGCTGAGAGATAATTGGGATAGTTATTGGATATGACTCCTCACTGGTTTAAAGGCAGTATTAAGGCATGATTGCATTCTGCTCAAAGAGAAGAATGAATATTCTTTGCATTTATGTCAGACTGAGTGATTTATGGGTACTGTAAATACTGCATTAGATGAAAAGGGCTAACACTATCCGATAGGATGCAATGCAAACTTAAAATATGGATGATTTCCCCCCATATAGAGTAAAACCTTTTTTGGCTGTTTTGAGTCACTTTGCTATTAGTTTATGTGGGTGGGGTAATTTGACCTCAGTTTATGTGGAGGAAACTGTCATCTCAGTGTACAATGCTCTTTGTCAAGGAAACAAATATTTTGAAAACCCTTGATAAATAAGTGGGTTCATTAATGAACAAATTTTGTTATTTGTAAATGAGCACTTTGCTGACACATTTGTGAGTAATAAATTACTCTCATGAATCCTCTTTGTAGTGGGCAGCTTAAATGACTAAGCAAACCCTGGTTTCTCAAATAAGAGCTTGGATTTTTTCAAGGATGTAGGTGGGAGGAAAAGGGGGCAGATGAAGTGAGGCAGTGCTTTATCCAACGACAACTTTGAGAGGGAAAGGCATACCCAGATAATCCATGGGGGAAAATCCCCTACTGTGATGCTGCTCAGAGCAAATGAAATAAAAGCTTTATGTAGCTGAAAAAGCATCACAGTTGCTATTATTTGTTCAACAGCATAATATTTCACCTATCTGTGTCCTGGAAAGGCATTCAGTACATGGATCATGTTTTTTTGTAAATTATATGCATGCATTTACATGTAGACACCTGTACTAAACACATAGCTACACACTTACGGTATGTGGGTAGGTTTGGAGGAGTCTTCTTCATTTTAATTTAGTGTTACAACTGAAAAAGATTAAATAGGAAAAAGTATGTGTGTTTCATGAATAGCAAGTGTGTGATGCCAAGAAAACAAGAGCAATGACAATTCTGTTATAAAGTTTGTGCTTTGTCTTTGATTGAAAATTGGCCTGATCTAAAGCCCATTGAAGTCAATGCAAGTTTCTGCATTAACTTCAGAGAGTTTTGGGTCCAGTCCAGTATCATTCCTGTTGTCAGGGCTCATTGTTTAATTTTAGTAAAACAAAACTGTTTAATTTCCTTTTTTAGAAGAAGAAATTTTACAAGAGCAAATGTCAATTTTGTCCACTCTTGGATTAAAAGCTTCTTTGGATATTTTTTCAGTAGAATGGTTAAGTTGTGGCATATTTTCACGCTCTCATTCTGTAAAAAGGGATGTCAAAAATTAACAGCCCCAAAAGGTACACCTCACGCCATGGAAGCCTCCCTGGAGGGAAAAAAAAAAATAGAAGAGAGAAACTAGACATAACTGTATCGCTTAGCGAGGCCTTTGGCTATTGCTCTTTTGGTGCCTTCATGGGCCACAGCGTCACTCTGTGCAGTACTACAAGCATTTCCAGGCATTGTTTCATATGTGGAATTCCAACTGAAGTCAACGGCACCTTGTGTGAAACTCCATGGCAAGACATGGCTCTAAGAGTAGCGAATATTATTCTAATTTAACAAGTCAGGCTGACTGGAAAGCCATTGTTAAGCCAGGTGATGACACCAGTGAAGATGAGCGTCCTTTGAAAATATAAGAAAAACATAAAGCTATGATAAAAGACACTGAGCCTAGACCCCCTGTGCTGCTACTGCACAGGCAGATAAATAAAAGCAAAGTGTTTGTAATCTTCCCTCTATGTATCTTTTGGTCATCTTTTCGCAACTGCAGCTCAAAGAGTTGAAGACAGAAAAACCTCTTCCTTTATTATTAGTGAAGAAGCTTGCCAAAGACTAAAATTCCATTTCCACATCCTCCAGACCAAAGCTAACTGCACAAAGGTCATACTGTATCTAATCCGTAAGACAGATTTCTGACAGAGCAAACCAAACAGGCCTTTGGAAGACATAACAGTTGTAGGGTTTGTCTTCTAATTTATTTGCACTTTTTTTTCCAATTGTGATCAAGATATTAATGCTACATCACCATAGTCTCCAAAAATCTAGTTTAATGGTAACAGTTAATGTCTCTGCCTAATTCTCATGAGGGGCAGCAAGCAAGAAGTAAGTCCAGGGGAAACATTCTGTTGTGGAGGAAAAATTTGTTATGCCGCACCGGATGGGTATGCTGCGGTGAGTACCGGAGGGGTGTCACAACCACGGCTAGTGGCCATGCATAAGATTACCTTTCCAATTGCACCCCAAAACCAAACATGTTCAGGCAGGTTGCTTTTAAGACACCGCTGCTTCACAGATATCATTTCTCCAAACATTCAGCCTTAAGGCTATTTTCAATTTTTCATTATTAGACAGTACCTGAAGTGATTTTTAAAGGGAAATTTTGATGGAAATGTTTTTCAGCAGTTTTATGAGGTATGGAAGTATGAGAGATCTTTTTTCACTTTAAAAAAAAAAAATACACACACAACAACAACAAAAACAGTAACACCATTCCTACAAAAATGTCTGATTCTGAGATGTGAAATTTAGCATGGGTCTCTTGTGCTTAGTTCCAGGGTAAAAAATAGATTGAGTGATAATAAACAAGAGAAAAATCATTCTTGTGCATGCTTGGTAGACAAGTAGCCTGAGGAAGAGTGTTTGTGCTACCATCCCATGGTAGGCAGAATGCTTTTTAGCCTCTGGAAAGTGGATAGAATATTATATTGGCTCTCAGCAAATCTGGATTTTGTTCCTGTTTCTGTCCCTGGCCTGGTGAGTGACACTGAGAAAAATCACTTTTCTCTACTTTCTCTCTTTGCTTCCACAGCTTTAAAATCAGGAAGACATATACTTATCTTGTTTTTTTTTAAGATCTCTCAGACACCTCAACAAAAGATCCAAAACAGCTAGATAGCATTATTCTTATGAATAGCCAACTCTGATGTGGAACTAAAAGAGAAATGATGACTCTACAACTTTTTTTTAATACAAACTGTCCAGTGTTCCGTCTGGCACAAGACTGCTGCGTATAACAGGATAGAGAAACTCTAAAGCAACTTTTCTTAAAGCAGCCACCGATTTACGGTACCTCAGATTCATGAAGCTCAATTCAGATACCTTATTTTTCCTCTTTTATTCGGTGAGGATGCATAACTCCATCCTGGAAAACACAGAGGGCTGGAAACTGAGAAATGAAGCCCAAGGTTCATCTGCACGTGAGTGTGCATGCACACTTGTGTGTGCACGTGCGCGTGCTTGTGCGCACGTGCACACTTCACACTCAAATCAATGTTTGGTTTGGTAAAACATTTAGAAGACATCAAAAAGAACAAAATCTGGTCTCTTGACTACTTTAATTGACGATGTCTCATTAAGTTTAGGGATTAATTTTATTTGGAGTACATGGCGAAAGACAAGTCAGAAATTTTAGTCAGAGCCAAGGGCAACAGGGGAGTTGCCTTTTCAAGAAACATGGTTGTATGAAACTCGCAAAGTTTATGGAATCTTTCTGGTTTGTATTGCTTTACAAGATCTGACAGAACAGTATTGTTTCCAGAAGTGTAACCCCTTAATGCGTTTCCCAGAATCCCTTCGACAGCGTACGTAGGCAGCAGCCTTCTAAGGGTCACCTGCATCCTGCCAGAATAACCTCACCTCTATACACATAGAAGCAGGTAGCTATGTATATACGTATATCCTTTTATTATATTTCTCTTTTCATGAGCTTATTTTCAAGGCTAACACAAAGCTGCTGCGATATTAAAGACATTTTAGAGCACAGGAGGAGTGTACTTTAAAATCTTTAAGCATTACAGAAAGCTTTCTACTTTGTTGTTTATTAATATTTATCAGAAAGCACAACACCCTTCTTCCCCTGCCACTTTTATTTCACCGTATGTCTCAAAGACAGCATTTCAAGGAGATCTGAAATTCTAATGAAATACAAACCAGCCTGATTCAGAAGCCTTTTGTCAAGTAAATTCTCCTAATCAGTAGTACTGCTTCAGATGGTATTTCCATGGAAGTAAAGCATACAAGGCAAATATTTTAAACTGTTGCTCCCCAGTACCGACCATGTGAAATCAATTGACTGCAGACTATGCATAATTATTTCTTTTTTCTAATCTCTGAACTATCAAGCACCTATGATGGCTGCCACCCAGACTTTTCAATAACGTTAAAACAAAGCAAAACAAAAGAGCCCTCAAATATTGACTCAGTAATCTATCTCCCTCCCTGAAGGAAAACTTGCCTGCCATAAAATTCCAATCAGTTGCACACATACAATTATGAAAATATGGGCCTCAAAACTTCATTCAAAAGCCTGATTACACTAAATATAGATCATCATATAATTTCTCCTTCCTTTCTATTTTTAAATCCTGTTTTTGACAAATGTTCAAACGATAGTGAGTGGTTTAGATTTTTTTTTTCTTTTTTGCATGGAAGGGTTTATAGGGTTTTCAATGTTCTAATAGCTAGATATTCTTTATTACTGTTTTAAAATACCAATAAATGTGATGAAAAGGCAAGAGAAATCATCACTGATTGCATAGGCATGCACTTAAAATATGATCTTTCCTTTCCTCAGTTATCATCTGTGGTGGTGTTTTTTGCAGAAATGGTAAAAGGCTAAAAGTTCTTAATAAAAAACATATGCTTTTCCTTATTCCACCACCACACTTGGATGTATTCCCCTGTGGAAAACTACACCAGGCTAACCACTACAAGGCAGCTTTATGGTAAATCGGATCTGTTTTAAAAAATGCATTCCCCAGAAGTTTCAGCTTAATATACTTTTTCTGAGATTACTTCTATGAGGGTGTCTTTTCTTTTTGAGAGTCTTGTTCTTCCTAGTTGGAAGTAATCTCTGCTTATGAAGGACAGGTACAGAAAATATCATTTTGAGATGATAAAAAAATCAAAGATCAGAATTACTTAGAAATTAAAGAAATGAAGGATGTATATGTTGCTTTCAGTACCTTTTTTCTATCTGTGGACAGGTCAAATTCTTCTTGCCACTTAACAGATGGGCAAATGGAGGGTTTTCCTTAGTAAGAGGCAGTGTTTCATTGATCCAAATCTTGAAATACTGTGGAACTGCAACTGCACTGAGAAGCTATTATCCACATTTCTGGCCAGTTTTTGAATATAGTGCACCTTTTAGTCAAAAACGCAAGATGTGTTTCTATGTTTTGTATTTTCTGAAATATTGCTCTAGTTTGAAAAAATATTTGTGCTCTTAAAATGGAAATCCTTGTGGAATGAGCAATATCTCTTAGAAAAAGAAAAAATAGGCAAGATCTTCCCGTTCACAAATTGCTTGTTAGGGTCTGCCAGTAACTGATTCCACAGAGAAATTCCTTGCTAGAAGTGGTCCAAGAGTGTTGACATAGCCTTGAACATTAATGGGGAGAAAGAAAAGGATTTTAATTCAAAGACAGGAAGAGAGGCCTAGAATAAGCATTCGACCTTTTCCTGAAGGAAAAAAAATGGTAAGTAATGTAAAATAACTATTGGTGAAATAACAGTATCAAATCAGCAGGTTTTCTGGGGAAGCTGCTTTCCAAAAAGATTATATGAACATAATACCTGACAATACACTCCTCCATTGTCCGTCATCCAAGTAGCTTCAAAAGCACACCAGAAAGAGGTTTTTCAGGAAGGTGGTAGGTACAGGGAGGGTTATCGGCTTAGGAAGAGGCTCGTTTTCTTTGTAGTTTCTTTCTCAGACTGTGAGAGGTTAAAACGGTTAAGCAGTTTTCCTTCACTCCATATTATGGCTCATTCCTACAAGCAATAAAATGAAGGAATTACTTGTAAGGGCAGAAATGTCATTATTTTTGCACTCATCCTGACCCCAGCATCTAAAAATACAAAATGCTGGAATCTGTAGAGCAGGTGACATTTTAAAAAAGAGCCCAAGGAAGTCTAATAGTGTAAAGGCTAAATGTACTTAGGAGGTAGAGGGACAGAAATAGAGAGATATCTCTGCTTTTGACCTAGGCCTAACAAGATTGGCCACATAATTCATTTCAATGACTTCTTGTCTGTGCAGTTTACCTCTGGGTTTAGACAGAAACATTTCTCTTTAGCATAATGGATCATAGTGTCAAGTTGGCTACCTTCTGCCTTAGAACGGGGTTAATTTTAGTCTGATCCTCATGTTGAACACACAGAGAATATATATTACTCATCAACCTTTGCCAAAAGCGTAAGATACGTTCATGAAACTCAAAGGCTATCTGCTATTTGAAAAAATTCAAACTGACTCACATTAATTGAGTTAAGCTTCCTGTAAGCTTCTCCGGTAACCTACGGAAGCTGCACAGCGAGGTAGTTAAAATTTCTAAAGCATTGCATCACAATTCTGTATTTTTTTAATAAATTTTATAGCTGCCTCACTGTTCACTTGGCCAAAACTGAGTGCTCAGTTCTACTTCTGCAGAGATATTGCATTCTTTCTAGTATATTAGCTGGTGTTTATCCTGCAGGCTCTCAACTCTGAGGATGCTACAGCCTGGAAAATTGGGCTTTTGAGCAGGTGTAAATGAGGAACCAACCAAATGGTGAGCAAAAGTTATCTTTCTTCTTCTGAGGTACCATTCTCTGGAAGGCAGACATGCCAAACACTAAATCACAGGAGTAAAATGACAGGGAGTCTATGAGAGGTCCACTAAGGATGGCCATGTAGTTTCAGAAATATTAAGGAATCCCTCTGTACGTCTCCAGAATCTTAGCCTATCTTCTTTTAATAACCGCTACATACCAGCTGAGACTGTCATGCCCCTCCACTCAAATTTCCAGCTCTCACGTGTAGTCAGGCTGCCTAGAAAGTGTAAGCAAAATAATGAAAGGGACAAAATAATAGAGCAATCTCAATAAGGGAATTTTAGGAACTTTCAGTCTCGGGTTTTTTTTTTTTTTTTTTAATGTTATATTATGTTTTCAGAGAAGAGCTGACCTAAAGCCAAAATCATAGCACCACTGCAGGCAATAACAAAAAACCCATTGGCTTCACCAGGATGAGGCTTTCAGCCAATGAGCCTGTAGCATGCTTTGCTGCCGAAAAACAGAATCGAGCCCAAAGAGTGGATACCTTGAGTAAGGTGGTGTCATTTCCTAACAGTCACCTTTCTATCTGTAACAGTAACAAGTCTGTGGTGCAGCAGGAAAAGATACTTGCAGTTCACTGTGAATGTGAGCCTGCATTTCACAAGACAAGTTTTTCTGCTTCCCCAAAGCAGAATGATTCATGAGATTTAGCCAGGAGCTCTACTGAAAAGCTCCAGTCACACATATTTTCATCATTAACTGCTATATTTACCTTGCCCTCCTTACACTCGTTTCTTCCCTGTTATCTCATCCTAACCACTTCCTGCATCCTCTCTCCAGAGCAGGGACTGGCTAAGAAGAGCTGTCGTGAGAAAGGGACTGCTCTGCTAGACGCTTCCTTGAGACCATCCCTGAAGGCTCGGACCTACGCACACTACAGCAAACCCTGCGGTTGCCTCGTAGCGTTACTTTGCCCCGCGGTCTGGCCCACGAGCTACCTCTGCGTAGTGACCGAGTGCCTCAGCAGGCTCCCTGCGCAGCCCGAGCCCGCCTTCGCTGCCAGCCAAGCCAGGCTACGAGCTGCAGCAGCTGCAGCAGAGGTACATGTTCCCTGCTGCCCTCCTCGCCCTCCTCTCCAGTGCCGAAACCCGACACACCAACCCTGGCACCAGCACTGATCTAGCAATAGCTTTTTCCTCTTCCTTTTTACAAAGAATAACAAAGCACCTCACTTCCTCACTGGCCCTACCTAGACCACTGAAGGCGGAGCGTGGCCAGGATCAGGCTGCCCCAGAGGACAGGCCTGGCTTTCTGTCGCCAAGCTCCTCACTCTCAGCTGCAGTGGGAGAGACTGTGACTGTGTTGATAATCTTTGCAGAAGCAAAGTCAACCCCTCTGAGAGGCAGAGCATCTCTTGTTATAAATTGGCATAGTTCCATTAAATTTATGCTGAGTTACACCATTTACAACCATAAGTCTACCCTCTTGTGTACATGAATTATGAAACAGATTTTAGTTACAGTATCCCATGTTGCTTCTCAAGTAATAAACCATACAATATTTTCAATCTCCTTAGATGCATGTGTAGTAGTATCTTGCAATTTTTTTATCGTTTTTCTGCCTTCACTAATTTCATTACTTTAATGGTCAATGTTTTTATGGTTATTGAAACACCTCAGGTTAAAAATGGTTGTTAAGTGTTGTTAAGAACAACAGCAGAACTACTGAAGAAAATTGTGGGATTTGATTAAAATGCAAGTGGCAAAAAAATAAAGAGGTTTTTGTTCATTCACTAGTTATGGTTTTAAACTACAGCATGGAATAAAACTCCAGATTTTGGAATGACAAGTAACCCCTAGCATTATAATGGGATGAAACAAAAACCATAGCTCCAAACACTCCCGAAATTTGGGGTTTTCTAAATCTGGATTTGAAATTTGTGGCTTGTGCCTACTCAAATAAACTTCTGTTTAAAAAACCTATTTCAATAAACTTCTATTTTGTGGTTTGGGCCTATTTAAATAAGCCTTTTAAAATTAACTTCTATTTATAGGCCCAAAATTTATTTACAAGATCATTTTTTAGGATTAGATATATCTTTATATAAAGAGGAATCTTTGTTCAGAGGCTATTTCTTCCTTCTTCGTCCATGATCATAATCTACTGAATGCAATAGGAATGGCTGCATCATGTGTTTATTATTATAAATAAATTGCTTATTGGCAATGTTTTATTACAAGAACCTATGAGAAAGACGAGTGTGAGAGGGTGAGATTTTAGTCATTCTCTCCTCTTCCCATACTTTCTTTACATTCTTTTCTTTGTATGAAATAAAATTCTTGAAGACGGTTTTTACTTAAGGTTAAAGCAGTCCATGCCTTCACTGCATATTCCCCAAATTAGACTTTGCTAAAAGTCTTAGATAAAAGCTATTGCTACAAATGATAATCTTTTCATAAACTGTTTGAAAATATCACCGAAAACTAAAGAGATAATGATTATTTTTGTAAATATGTTTTCCGTCAGACCATTCTTTTTCAACTGGCCTCATTCTTTATGAGCCATTGCCTTCACTTGCTCTCTTTCTTCTCTCTTCCCTGCTTGTCTCTTTCCCTTCCTTTTACTCCAATGTCTGCTAGTCTTTTTCCCTATGCTAGTACCTCTTTCCCTTCTTAGGGCCAAAAACTGATGTTGAACTCAGCTGATCCTCAGATAGCAAAAGTATGTATGACTTTATTGACTTTGCTGGATTCACCTTGCAGGATTAGAGCTTTAATACCTTTCTTCTTCTCTCCCCGTTAGTGTTGGAACTATACCTCTTTCTCATAAGGCTCCAAGTTCTCTCTCAGGAGAGATGAGCAAAGAAATAGATGACAGTTGCCACTTTTAAGTTTTCTAAAAGTTGGCAATCAAAGTGAAAAGTCATGAATCCACAATGCTGCTGCATTTGCTGTAGGCCTAAACATACATCTTGCCATATGATTCCTTTAGGGCCCCTCACTTTATGTGCTATGTTTTGGTTTTAACAACGGGAAAAGGTCCATCTTTTTTCCACTTCAACTGAGAAGATATGACAAAAGGGCACGGTTATCATGAACTAATTACAGTCCTTTGGAAATTATCTTTTGTGTTAGGGAAATATGCATTTTTTTCCTTTTTCCCCCCCCCTACTGATGAGAAAGTAAGCAGTTTGAATAAAAAGTACTATTTAAAGAAAGAGTACAGTTACATAACCCTTCCACAAAATTCAGACAATTTTTTAGCTCCACTTAGCAAAAAGAAGCATGCTACTTCCTGAGAAGAATTAAAGAATTATACATACAATAATCTATAAAAAGATTTCTATATAGAAAAAATAAGAAATTTTCATTTTGAAAAGAGTATCGCATTATGTTCCAGTGCACATTCACCATTGAACAAAGCCATCAGTCTTTGCCCTGTTTCTGACAATATAAAGCAGAACCTGCCAGCATATATCCCTGTCTCCCTGCTTTGAAAATCAATGAGAAATATGTGTACACACTTAATGACAGACTTCAGCTCCTCAAGGTGCAGTTTCACAGTCATCATAAGCCGATCTAAAGCCACACTGTCACTAAAAAGGGTCACATCACCCTTCCCCCAGGCCTTTGCCCTACATTCCCACAACCTCTTTCCACCAGCAGTGCTACCCATGTGGCCCCAGGACAGACAAATCAGGCAGTTGGCCCAGCTGAAAGCTAACGGCATTTCTGTAAGACCCATTTTCAGCTGAATGAGTTCCCTGGAGCAGTTCACTGGGCGGGCCCACAAAGGAGCACTGCTGAGGAGATGGCAGGAGCCATAACACAAGTGAGGAGGACGAATAAGTAGCGAGGAAAGCTAGTGTGGTGATGAAGACCTGCTTAAATCAGTGATACCTGATACCGTCAGCAGGTGTGATCATGCCTTGAGGGTTCAATGACCCATCCACCTGGTTTACAACATATGGTCTGTACATGAAAACACGTTGCAACACAGTGTCTTAGAAAGTTCAAAACCTGCAGTAAATGCAGAAGTTCTTGTCCCTGAAAAATGGAGCAGCTCCAGAAATGTCATAGATGTTACTTGTACAAGCTGCAGGCCTTAAGGCAGTTCCTGTTCCGGAAAACCATGACCACAATTTCATTTTTTTTTTGTTCATGTGGTCTAGGAGGACCATGTGGCCAGTCCTCTCAACTCAGCAAAGCATTTGCCAGCACCAGCACTAGAAAACAGAAGAGAAGTGCTTCTTAAATCACCATCACATAGTATTTTGTACGGTGTTCTGGCATGTATGTACCAGTAGGGTTGTGTAAGAACGCACTGTATAAGCTACAGTGGACATATTTAATTATTTCACAAGCAAGATTTAGGCAAGAACACATTTTTAATAACCACTGTCTCTGCAATATCTTTTCCACTTAGGTAGCTCTACATGGTGGTCTTGTACTGAAAACACAGAGAAAACCAGTACTCAGAATGAGGGCAGGGCTGAGGATTTTTGTATGGCTAAGAACTGTACGAAAAGATGTTTTCTACTCTTTAGTGTTTGACCAGCACACAAGAGGAGCCCATGAGTAACTAGCAGCCGAACAGGTATAGCTCAGGCTTTCAGGTTCTCTCAGCAAACTCCACTAGGACAGGAAACAGAACCAAAATGAGGACAGCACAGTAAAGGCAAGTTTGGGAGTTATGTCATTCAGTTTTGTTTGCTTTCTCCCAGGACTCCTGGGTCAGCGTTTCTTATTCAAATTATATATACTATGCATTGGCAAGTCCTGGTTGTTTGGATGGAGGTATCAGATTTGCACCTGTGTTAGATACATTCCTTCTCTCTTTCTATCTCCACCCCCAGCCAAGTGAGATAGAATCATTATTTCTCATTGCAATAGACACCATTGTCCATTCCAGCTTAGAGGGGGGTCAGGATAGCAAAAGCAGGGTATGTTTCTACACAAGAAAAATATAAATACCGTGTGAATGGGGTAAAATCTCTTTTCTTTCCTGGAACGGTAGAACCATGAAAAGAATTATAACAAAAATAGATAAAATACTTGTAGTGCCTTCTTGCCAACCAGGAGAAAAAAAAAAAGCAACAAAAAATAAAGCTGCAAAGAAGCTTCACGGTTTATTCACTATACCACTGAGCTTTTTGGTCATCGCTGTAAATCTCTTCAAAATTCTTGCTCCTGTTTTGATGGAAAACATTCAGTTCTATAATAATAGTACTTAGATAACCTGTACTTGACCTGTCTTTGGATAGTGATGATTTTCCATACAAGATGTTTTACTGTGATAACACAGTGATTCAGGCACTCTGTCTTAAGGCAGTTGGTGTACAAGTGCTTGGTTCTGAAAATTTTTTCCTGCCGCTAATATTTCAGTGTAAGCTGCACATTGAAGGCCTTTCATGCAAGCTACATTTTCAAAGTATTCTCCTAGTTAATGCATTTCCATTAGAATTCCTCTGTTTGTGATTTCAAGAACACAGCACTGAACCCATGGGAGCTGAGCTTTTCAGGTGTTAAAGCGGATTTGTTATAAAGAAAGTGATTATAATAGGATTTAATGTAATTGAAAGTCAAGGTACAGTAGCCATACACTGCATCAGAGACAGCATTAAACTTGTATTGCGGGTGAAGGAAATTTTGTGAAGTAAAACCTGGGGCCACAATGACTGAAAGTGCAGAAAACCTCCTGCAGTTGGGCACCTTTTGCTGAGCTGCCTCTCTCTTTACTGCCTTATCCCCCAGGGAGGCAGGACAAGCAGCAGAGCTCAGCTCCTGGAGACTTGCAACACTGTGGCAAAATCTACAGAAATAACAGAGCCAGCTCCCATGGAGATCAGCCTCTCCACATAAGTTCCTGTCCACTTCCCACAAGTTCCTGTCTTGCAAGTTGTTGCTAGCCCTGGCAAAGCTGCTCCTAGCCACAGCCCCAGATAACCACTGGAGTGGGTGATATGGCTGTACAAGGCAATGCTCTTTTGCACTGCTACATGGGACTGATGGGAAACTAAGTTGACTCTTCCTCAAACTCACTAAATTCCTCTGTACCATCTGCCCTGCTGGGACCATTCGTCCCTTAATTGCTCTCTTTGCTCCTTTGAAATCCCTTGGATGGACAGGCTTCCAGCTTCTCAAATACTTAAATAAACCATTATTACCAACTAATTGCTATTCTTCAGAATTTGCATCTTCTTTTTCCTTATCATAGCTTGCACTCTTTTCTGTTGGCTTCATTACTGCTGCCTCTCCATTTTCCAGGGTACTTTGCTTACCTCAAACAGCATCTTGAACTTCAGCATTTAATCGTAATTTGTTTTCTTTTTTCCTTCTGCTTTCTTTTCAACTGCTTCTGTGAGTGTTACAGTGTCCTCAGATAGCTTCTTTCTTGACTGTATGTGGGTAGTAGAAGTCACTGTTATTATCTTTTATTACACTTTGTTCCCTCTTTGATATTCTTCAACATTATGCATTCAGTAACTTCTCCAGATCAGAGGTCAGGAATTTAGCCCTGCTAGTATCTGGGCACTTTTATGTCTATAGCTGAGTTGGTCAAAATGTTTTTCAGTTAAAAGATAAAAAAAGTCCCTTTCAATAAAAATGTAATTGTAAGGAAAAAAATGCATTTTTACAACTTTCTCCATCACAAAGGGGGTTCCAGAAAATTATTCAGATCAGATCAAACCAAGATAGAGGTTTTTAACCAAATTATTACTTCAGTTTTCACTTTTCACAGGAATGTATATGAAAAAGTCTGATATTTTTCCTTCAAATTTCCTCGGGGAGATAATTGTCGTTTTGGAGGTCATTGTGAATGTTGGTGATTGCATAGATACATTTTTCTTCTAACACATTGGGATAGCTCCATATTCTGGGTCCTCACTGATCTGGGTCTTCACATTGAACAAAAATATCCAGCACTGAGATGCATTTTCACGGACTACAGTGAGCGCAAGGTTCTCATAAGCTGTTCCTTCCTGAATTATGTAGAATATATGCCTGGTCTTTAGTCAACCACAAATCAGGTAATTTGGGATTTGCTGTATGCATGAATATATGCATCATCATCATCATCATCCTCACAATCATCATCGTATCCCACTTCATTGCCTGTTGCCATCACTGAAAAACAGACACCTCTGTGGTGTTGCATGGCAGCAATTACAATGGCACAAGCGGCAACAAGGCACCTCCAGTTTTAACCAACATCATCTTGTATGGGCTGCCTCACCTGCCTCTTCCCAGCTAACAGTCGTAAGTTGGAGGAGGGTAAAAGGAGATATCTGCTACGAGCAGAGATCTGCCAAGGAAAGTATTTTATTCTTGTTTCAGAAAAGAAGCAAATGATACACTATCACTTCCAAGAATGATATCAGGAAGGTCTTCCTGCCATTGAAGGATAAGGTTTGTCAGGTTGGAGGAGAGAGGTGTGGCTGTGATTTTCAGCAAGCACCTCCAGGCTGTTTGTCCTGCCACACTGCTTTAAACTTCCAGTAGATGAGGGACGAACTGGGTGCTACCAGCCTGTGAGAGGATCCCAGTTTCACCATAGCCATCCTTCTTCTCATAGTCTGACTAAATCCTCGGCAGCATCTGTGGCTCTGAACCATGACTTGCACTCAGCCTCCCGAATGTCCAGCAGGCATGTACTCCAAGGATTCCTTACATGTAGAAAATAGAAAGCTGTTTGCACTATTATTTTCTGTAATTATTTCTGGCATTTCACCTCTCATATCGAGTCAGAATTTATTTTCTTTCTTTCTGAGGGAGAAAAAAAAGCAATTGAGGAAGTTCATTATAAAGAAAAGTGAAATGTCACCAATAATTAGTTAAAAACACCAACCGGAGGAGCTAGTTTGAGGACACACATATAGACACACACAAAAAACAATTAGTGTTTCAAGCTTAAAATTCAGGACCTTTGATGAAAATGTGCAGTGGTGAGAGGATCAATTTCTGATGATGTTCCTGAAGGGCAGAAAGAGAGATAATAACTTTGATGCGGGCTCTTTGTTTAAATGACTACTGTTTGTAGTTAGCTGCTATTTAATCTCCGCTACAGAGAGGAACCAGTACATAGCTAAACTCTCTTCTAATGAGATCATTATTTTCTTACCACTCTTTCCAATGAATGTCATTTTACATAGCAAAACTACAGAGGCAGCATTTTAGAACAGTGCTACCTTTTATCTAACCAACATAAGAGGCACTTGAGAAAAGGACAAGGAGGGTCAAGAAGAAAATGTATGCAGCATAGTTTCTTTGCCTGGCAGGCAGGAAAAGGACAAAGGAAGAGGTCCATGATAACAAGACTGACCATCATTATTAGTGGAGAGGGGTCCAAGCTGCAAAGTTTTGGAATAGTTAGAGCTGGCTTGGCCCAATATACTGAGGGATTTGCCTGGATTTAACTCCAACCTTCAGGGTGTAGTCACATTTTTAATTACTGCTAAATATTTTTTAATACTTTGACATTTGCCAATTATTATCCAGGCTGGAAAGACACCAGCAAGCTTAGCAGTGTCAGAAATGCCACTCGTTTTGTACACTGCCCCTTTAAAGGGTGAAGCCTCTTCCTTCCAGCCAAAGGCGACGTGCATGCCGTATGTGCCATATAGCTGCAGAGTGTTTCGGGAGAGGGGAGCTCAGGCAGATGAGAGCTAGTGCGTTTTGCTGCAGCGGTTCGGAACGGTCCCGCCTGCCCTGCCCCTGTGGCGGATGTTACCTCCCCCTAGAGCGCTGGCAACAAAAGCAAACGTATGCCCCTGCCTCAGCCACTACACTTCACAGGCCAGTGTAGGAGCTTAAATCGCTGCTAAAAGGTAGCTTTGCGCTAATACACTGGACTGTAAACAGCAGCAGCTGAGCCGTGGGCAGGCCGGCCCTGCCAGATCTGTTCTGGGCATGGGAACCTCCGAGCGGGGAGAGGGCACAAACTGCTGGGGGCAGGAACGGTTTAAATCGCTCTAAGTATCTGCTTTGGTGCCTGTGACTCAGAGCAGTCAATCCTGGCATTCACATTCAAAGTCTACCTGTGCCCTTCTGCCTTGTTAATGAATGAACTAGGTTTCTGACCAGGAATTTGCAGAGCAGCGAGCAGGCAGCCGCCGAGGGCCAGCTAATCAGAAAAAGTAGCCCCAGGGAGCAGGCAGAAGCTGGGCTGCCAGCCTTGAGCGTTCACCATGGTGACACAGGCCCAAGGAGTCGTGAGAGCTGCTTCAAAGTCACGTGATTTTAATAAATAATTTGTGTGGGATTCCGTGTATTTGCTTTGTGATTTTATAGATACCCAGGATAGTGTTTATGCACTTTTAGCCTGAGCAAAAGCCCCAAAGGCTCACATTAAAAACTAAGAGAAAGAGAGAAAGATCTGTGCATGCTATCTTGTGATCCCAGGAACAGAACTCTTTGACAGCCAAAGATACCAGTTGTAAGATTTTTCAAGCCGCGAGGGTAGGCAATAGTTTAACCTCTTTCCCTCCCTCTCCCTGCAGCACGAAAATTTTTGCATTTGTTCCTTTTGCTGTTTTCTTTGCTCTCTCCTGTTTCTCTGAATCTGAAACAAGTTATCTCTTTTGCTCTTTGTTTAGGGGAGAGCATGTCTGCGAAGGGAAAGAATCGGTGCTGGGCTCATCAAACGGAGGAGTGTTCTGCACTCAGAACATGAAGGGGCTGAAATAAACGCCTCTGGCTGCTGTGTGCGTTCTGCCCTACCACGCTCTGGTTCTACCAGGCCTGAATATGAGTGGCAGTGCGGGAAACCGGGGCCTCTTTCTAAGTTTTCCGTGTAGCGAGCGGCCAGAGCATTCAGGCATGTGCAGACATGCCAGTCCTGGTGTGTGCTTTTTGTTTTTGTTTGTTTGTTTTAACAGCTGCTAATAATTATATTATCCTGCCACAGAGGTAGTTCTGGGAAATGGGGATCTTTGAAAGCACCGAAGTGATAGGAAGAAGATGCCGCGTCCCTCCCCCCTTCCTTCTCCATGCTAGTTTTCTGATACAAACAGCATTCCTGCCTCATTCCCCTCTGAAGTTAAAAGACTTAAATTCTTTACAAGGAAGGTCATCCTTTTGTAGCCAAAACCCTGTTTGCTTTTGTCTTTCCACTCGCTTTCAAATTGCAGAAACGGAGGGCGCACAGCAGCCCACTTCACCAACTCAAAAATTAAGCATAACAAGCTCAGGGCGGGCGGGGGGGGGAGAAGGAGGAGGAGGAGGTTTCAGTTATTAATGCGAGTGTGCTCAGCACAGGACGCTTTCCAACAGCTCTTCCAAGAATGCTCCACGGATTGTTCTTAACTTGACCTGACCAACAGTTAAAGAGCGCCTGGTGTACGAACTACAGTTACACATTGTTCAGAACCTCAGTGTGCTCGCTCAAAAGAACACTGTCAAGTGCTCTTAATAGTATTAAATATAATTTATCGATTCTCCATTGTTTGTAATAATAGCCTCCCTGAAGCTTGAGAATAATGTTTTCTTTTCCCCTGCAGATTTTGTCCTGTCAAACGTTTATTTTTTTCCGCGGTGCTGCTAATAGACCTTGAAATTAACATTGCATTTACGTTTAGGATCTATATCACAGTTGTTTGTGCCGGTGCGCTGCGCTCATCCATCTGCGAAGCAAAAGAGGAGAAAGAGGTTGCGTCTGAGCCCCTGACCACTCTGGAAAAAATGGGTCCGAGTCTGTCCGTAGACGGACGCATGGAACTCTCATTAGGGTCAGGAGGAGCCGCATGTGCGTTACAGAGGCAGGATTTGGCTCGGCGCTTGTTAGCTGATTGCAGCTGTAAAGCTAGAGGGGGCTTGGGGAGGGTTTTAATAGGTCCTATATAAACATTGGCTGTTGGGGATGTTTTATTTACTCTGTGAGGTCAGGTACATTTAAAATAAAATAAGGTGTCTATAACTCCTTATGAAATTAGAAGGAACTTTAAAGTGGATCAAACTGGGGTCTCAACTAAATGGCAGGATCCCTTCGGACAATTGCACGAGAAAAATTGCTAAGCTTTCCGTAAAATTTGAAGACTGGATTTGTCAGACTAACTTGAAGTTAAAGAAATGGGAGTTATTCCACTTTACATTAGCAATTAACAGTAAAAGAATTTATGATTTACTTTGAACTCTTTTTTCACTTTAACATAAAACTTCAATAAAAGACTTATGCTGCTATTAAAAGCACATTGTGTCGAGAACCCCTGTAAAATGCAGTATGTTTCAGGGTCAAATTAGCGAGCAGGAATCAGGAAATATTTAAAGGGCCCCTTGTAACCTGCTAGTATCTTTTTCTTTCCCATGGAAAATGAGAAATGAGCTGAAATGTAAACAGGGTGCAGCATGAGAATAAGAAATGCACCAGAAGCACATTCGGGATAGCCAAATAATATGGCTTTGCGCAAGGCCCCTGACTCCTGAGGAGGGGTTTTCCATAGATTGTAGCTAACTGATCATGCATGGAAGGCTGACACTGCAAAACAGCCGGCGTGGGGGAAGGGGAAAGCAGTGGGGAGAAAAGCAGAGGGTGAAGGAGCAGTATATACAGCTTTTCACCTTTCGGTCTCTATTCAATTTACTTTGTGAGAATGTCATGAAAGCACTCGGCACAACGCAGCCTGATGAAATAATCACACTTGCAAAACGTCTGTGTATCCAGAAATTGCCAGAACTTCATCTATACGGAGGGTTCCCATACAGGAAATAAAGCTGGGTGATTTATGGCATTTTATTGCACTTCTTGGCCATTGCTAACATTTTCTTCACTGAGAAATGACAGAAGCTGCAATTTAGATTTTTATGGTGCAGTTTGCCAGCCTTTTCCCCATCCCCCTTCCCTCTTTCTTTTTTCTTTCCTGGGTGAACTTGCACTGGGTTTAGGAGATGAAAGTTTATGGAGGCAGATGAGTGTCAAGGGGACTGGATCCAAACATGGAGCCAATGAGCATGTTGCCAGATTTTATCTACCCTCACTGAAAATACAGTATCCAGAAAAAGAAGAGTGATTATAAAGGAGAGTGACTTAGCCTCTAACTTACACAAAAATTCTTGGACGTGTTTCTGGTTTTCTTTTTTAAACAAACAAAACAATGTTTCCTGGTTGGCGGTTCCCAAAGTCTTTCCTTTTTTTCCCATTTTTTGGCACATTGCTGAAAGGTCATGCTGATGTATTTCCAAAACATGCTCATTGAGTACAGCTTTGAAAAAAGTAAGAGCAGCTTTCTGAAAGGCCTGATCCTGCTCTCATTTAAGGCAGAGGCAAAATTTCAGCTCTTTGCATGGATACAGGAGCAGAGTCTAATCACAGAGTCAAACTCACTGTAGGATTAAACACAGGCTGGGCAGCACCAACTATTCCTAAAGCTGCTGACACCATTACACAATCCTGTTTACCATTGCTTGTGACTGCCAGACTTTAATGGTTCAGGCTGAAAACGTTCAGGCTACTTTTCTGCCTCAAGTAAAGACTTCTGACAATGAGGTGAGGGAGTAAATTGACTGTTTCTCGTGCAAAATAGTGCAGTGGTGATTCCTTTGAAAGCCCACGTGCCCATGCACTTGGAGGCAGGCACTTCAAATTTGGTGTATTTTATTTCTGGGATGAGCCACTATTGCACCGAAATGTTGCCAGATGAATGTCCCCTTAAAGACTGCCCTTTACATATGCTCCGTGGGCTGCAGCTTTAAAAACTGTTGAGTCTGATTATGTGCCATGCATTGAAATGCATATAGACCGGACAGCTAAAACTGAAGGTGCATACCGCATGCTCTGCCTGCTATTTCCAAATGTTTGAGTTTGCAGGCATAATATCTTTTCCAGTAAAGTGTGTGCATGTATGTATGCATGCGTGTGTGCATGTGTGTGGCTGCAGCTGTTTATTTGGCTTCAGCAAGTGGGTAGGAGAATGGTTAAATGGACAAAGAACTTGACTAGAACTCAAGAACTTACGCTCTGTTCTTGGCTCCGCTTCAGCTTTCCTGCATGACCTTGTATAAGTCACTTATTCTATCGTGTGCCTCAGTCCTTCTCCTCCTGTAAGTACTTTCCTTCCTGCCAGTAGTGTTATACAGTTAAAATACATTAATGCCCTAAGGAAGAATTGGTGGGGGGGAGAGGAGTAGGTGTTACATGAAGACTTTCTTGATGACCGTGATGGATCTCACTTCCTTCCAGGTAACTTTTTTCTGAAGAACAACTAATATTGCCAGTATTCACCATTGTATTATATAGCAGGGCTTAGACACCCCAGCCATAAGTTAGGAACTCATTGTGCTAGGCGCTGTACAGGCAAGAACCGAAAGATGATACATCTGCCCTCCAAAACTATTAGCAGCAGGATTTTCATGATGCTGTATGTGCTTATTTTCCTAAAGGTTTTTATATTCAGGGGAACAGAAACTAAAACGCAAGCCTAACAAGTTTTAAGGAATCCCCTGATATGAAGCCTGCTGCTTTCTCCTTTAGTGGCTTTCAATTAAAAAAAAAAATTGTTGGCTTCTGGATCCAGCTTTTATCTAAGGAGTTAAAGCAAACGCCAGTCTGTTGCCATTAAACTCCAGCCCTGATCCCATTCAGTTTGCACAGGGCTGAGAGGCTTTGCAAAGCAAGGCAGGTTTTTTGTCACCTTTGACACACAAACATCCCAGCAAGTTACCTTTTTGTTTATTCCACTGTAAACCTCCGAACATGCCGCATTCAGGGTGCTCACCTTCCATAACATGACCTTTCAAGCAAATATATCCCTTCAAACTTTGGAATTCAGTGAGCGAGAATTAAAATCATTGACCTTTCATTCTCCTCTCCTCTTAGCCCACCTCCCTCTCGTATGCTTTCCTTTTAATAACGGAGAAGCACATCTGCAGTTTTTGCTGTAAACACTGCAAAAAGCATTAAGGTTTTTAAGGTAACCTTGGCAAAATCCAAATTAGAAAACATACTGCAGTGATTCACATTTAACCTCCAAGTTATTTCACAGCATAGCTGACAGCCTGCATTCTTCAGAACTTTGTGCTGTTTGCTTTGTTTTTTTCCCTCTCCCTGTAAGCAGCAGGAGGAAAAAAATAAAAAAACAAACCCAAAAAGGCATAGGAATTTTTTTCTCTGTTGGGGGCCTAGTATGTAAAATACGCATGAAGAACTAGTTCCTTTTCTGGTCACTGAACTAAAAAGGGCCACATTTCTTACAAGTTTAGAATAACTTTGTCAAATAAACAACAACAACAAAACTCCTGATTTTCAGGAATAGTTGGGTAGCTTGTTACTTGAGGATTTAGAAGATCTTCGGCTTCCCTCCCTGTAAGGCAGGGCCACTCAGCCAAAAACCTCTGCTGTTTAAGTCATCATGCTACTGTCATCATTTCCCAAACATGCCAGTGTCATTGCCTGTGCTAATCCTCCAGATTTGCTGAGGAGACAAAAGGAGTTTGGGGAGCAGCGTGCGAGCTGGAGCCTGACGGCAGCGGCCGCCGAGGCAGTCAGCTGGGCTGGAAGGCATAAGCCTAGGTGGCACTGAGAAAGCAAACGCAAGAGAAAGAGAGATGCTACAAAGGGAAGGGGTGGGGTTCTGTTTTTCTCAGAAACGTGCTGCGCTGTAGGACTGTGCCTTTTTATTTTTGGCACAAATTGCTGTAGCAAATTATATAGCTTATCAGATGTGGTTTGTTAGGCTCAGTAAAGAAACCGCAGCAAGGACTTGTTTTCCTTGTTGTCTGCACCCGATTATGAGATCGGCACAAATCAAATTCCTGATGTTGCGCAGGAACAAGGTTGAAACTCCACTGGCCTTGTTTTCCCTGTAACTGAATTAAGTGTGATTGGGTTATAAACCAATTCAGTCCAATTGGGTTGATTCTCTGTCTCGCTTTACACAAAAGTAGCCTGCAGGTTCACCTTGATGCACAGGGATTTGCTAGTGAATAGGAAGGTACGTGCCAGTTTCAATCTCGGCGTAAGCACGTGCGGCTCCTCTTGAAGCAGCTTGATGGGAGTGACGTGCTCTCGCTCCGGGGTTCAGTGCGGCCCCTCCGTTGAGTGTGTTTTAGGAGAGCCCGGAGACTGCAGAATCAACTCCTGCAGGCCCCTGTTCTCTTCGCAGTAACCCAGGACGTAAACATGAAGTAGAGGAGATGCAGAAGGGATTTCAGTGTACATTAATAAACAGGGCTTAGCTACAGCAACTAGAGAATGGACATACATTTTATTCAGTTCTCCCTGCTACTGGGAAAAAAAAAAAAAAACCTTTGGTAACAGAGCGGGCAGCGAGGAGATTAACAGAGCCGCTTAAATCCACTTGCACTCAGAGCTGCACGCAGTGCCTCTCCCACGCCAGGAAGATTGCCACCACTGACACAGCGCAGCCTGCTTTCCCTGGTCCCGCTCACGCCTGGCGTGCAGATCGAGTCACCAGTGCAGGGCTGGTGCCAAAGGTAAAAAGAACAAGAGGGGAAGGTTCAGCCAAACACAAAATCCTCAGCTACTCATCTGTTTTCAGGGACGGACAGAAAATATTTCATTTTCCACCTGTAGAGAAAAATGGATTCATGTCACATCCTTCCTTGATTATCCCTAGCATTATGCAATTCAATAGATTTGCTGTCTTGATTAGACAGGCAGAATAGAATTTTAATTGTGAGTCTCTGGAAGGCAAAATGGAGAGATTTGTATGAAAAATTTGGGAGGCAGCAGCATTATTGCAAGGCTGAGCTTTTTATAATCAGTCTTTCTGCTTCATTCAACCATCTGCCTTTACTTTTGCTCTGCTGCAAGGGGTTGAGACGTTGCTGGCTTTAAAGACAAGCCACAGAGTTTAACCAGATAAATAAATGTGTGCAAGATCTCTCGCTACTACCAGAACAGCCTTCAGCGTTCCAGCTATATGTATTAACAAAAAGAATGTTTTAATTTTAGCATTATTATATTGTTTATCAAACAGAAATGATGCATGTAGTTGCTTGCACAAGTCACAGTTAAAGGAAAGTCCCCTTCAAAAAGGCCTGGGAAAGGTAGACAGACAAAACTATTTTACTGGAAGGCAAACAGAGACTTTTTTTTTTAGATGCATGCTCATATCGGTAGGAAGAGGAATTGACTGGGCTAGGCCAGTGTTTGTGGGGTGGGTCAGGGAGATATGCAAGTGTCTGAGTCAGCAGACAATGCTGCTTTGAAGAATTTGGGGCTTCGTTCATGCCAAAAATCAGAGCTGAATTCAGTCCAGAACCAGGTGAAAGCAAACATGACTTTTGTGATACCTTTATTCTAGGTCAGTGGTGAAACATGTCAGCCCTAGTTACTGGCTAGAGAAGTTCTGGTTAGATACAGAAGGGAACAGTTTTAGGGATATATGATGGTCTTTGCTCCGGGGATCTAAGCCGTTTTGAGATGTTAATCGCAAACAACAGTTTTCACTGAGGTATAATTGTCTCCCTGTCTTTTTAATCAGAAAAGCTCTGGTAACAGAAAATATTAGTTCCACAGCTTCATACATGGATTGTTCTAGAATTCAAAGCCTCAAGAGGAAATAGATAAAAATTTTAACCATTGGCTATTTGATTCACTTTAGTGCTGATCAAGAGCTATTGAATTATTATTTTTTTGAAAACAAGGATGGAATTCCTGGTTGTAATTCAGACACAGGACAAATACACAAATTCCAGCCCAAACAGTCAGTACTCTGAGATATGGAAGGTCTCGGGTTTAATTCGCTATGAGTAGGCTCTTAAGCATTCAGTAATGTGCTTTCTTCCTGTGAAAAACTTTAAAAGGATCTTGGGTTTGTTCCAATGGGAAAAAGAGTTGCCACCATAAACAGTTTCGCAGGGCTGGGAAAATGTTTTCTGCCCAGATCTAACCTTTTCTATAGGTGGGATAAATACGAAGACTTCTTAAAGTACACCCTTGCAACAAGACACGATTTACAGTGTTGCATTGCAGTTTTCAGGATTTTTCTCTTCTCTATAACATGAGTCTTGGTGAAACTTAGAGATTCCAGTGTTAGTCCAGTTAGTCTAAACATCTCAACCTTAGGATGTTTAAACTTTTGATAGGAAAAATTATGCTGGAAGTCTCATGACACTGTCAAACTCAGGAGATTTCAGGAATTTGCTACTTCTAGTTAGGAACAGAAATAATGCAAAGGCAGCCTTCATGGTGATAATCTGCAACTGTTACCTCTGGCCTGAACTGATTCAGTAAATGAAAATGGACAGAGAAATGTGCAAAAGCAAACATTTTCAAATTAGGGAAAAAAGTTAAAGCTCAAATATTATGTTAAAAAGTATCTATATGGTTGGAAGTCAAGCCTTTGCCCTATTTCCTTCGCATATGTGCATTGATGATATAATTGCATTGGGATATCAATACTGGAACTTGAAAGAAAGCTGTAAAAAGCTATGGGTGAATCTCTCCTTCCTAACTGCAGGCATTTCAGAGGAGTGCATCATCCAAAGCCAAGTCTTTACATACAAGGGAAACATCTTGTAATCTGCTTTTGCTATGGTCCTGGAGGTAGAGCTGAGATTGGCTGGCACTCAAGCAATGTCCGGTAACACAGATATCTTTGTTTCAGCTACCAATTTTCTCTTTTGCAATGACCTCTGAGAGCACTTTCATCAACTTTCCCATGTCCAGGGCAGGGGGTGCCTAGTTTTTGCACTAGCTTTGCTTGGTGTGATCTCTGCATCTGCACAGAAGGTGCAGTCACTAACTGCAGTTTCACTCTTTCTCCACTGTTTTTCGCTTTGGTAAGCTTGCAATGGTGCAGCCTCTGTTGTGAGGACTGAAATACCTGGACCGTCATGCACTGAATGGTATTTTTTGCAGAAACAGAAAATACTTTTTTTACAGAGGTCAACTTATCCATAATGTTTTACTTCTAATGTTTTTCTTATCTCAAAGAATAAACTGTCCCTTCAGGGACTCTGCTTGTAGTTCACATGGAGTTTTCTTTACTTCATGAAGGAGTTTTGCAGTAAGAAGGTATAAGCCGAAGTTATAGCAAAAAGTAAAGAGGAAGCTGTAGAATTGGTTATGAAACTACATAGTCTGTCAACATTGCCAAAGCATCTGTAAATCTCATTTCAAGGTAGGCAAAACATACAATTAGGGACTGATTCAAGGAAATACTTAAGATGTGTCCTTATACAGCAATGCACTTAAGAATGTGATTATCTTTATAGTCTTGCCTTTAACCTAAGCATGTATTCATACACTTTGCCAAGTCAGGTACTGAGCAAAAAAAATTCACCTGAATTTAAGACTCTTTACTGAGGAGATCAAGGTAGTGTTTCAAATGATTTTCCAAAGTTAAGGGCTTCTCCTTTTCAAAGATACAAAGCGCATGCCAGTCCAACAGAATTCAAAAAGAACTGCGAATGAGGTCTTTTTCCTAGGGATCTCGACTGGGGGTTCAGTGCCTGATGTTAGGCACCTACATTTGGAAATGTTATTATTTGCTTTGTAACACCCTAGTGAGTTACTATTATTACAGGAGTTAAGCAAGCAAGTTTGGAATTTGAACTTGCACAAACAAAATCCAATACACAGAGCAATGGGCCATCTACAGTGCTGAAGAAAACGTACACTCCAGCTGTTTCATGGCATCGCTTTTCTGTACCTCACGGAATCGGTACTGCTGTATTTAATGATAATACATTCTTCTTGCTAACCAGAAATAGATGTTAATTTTAAAAAGTATTAAGTGTTAAAAAGAGAGAGAAGAGAAAAGAAAGAGCTGCTGCAAGCTTCTGTTTGTGGACTTTCGAAATTTTTATTCTAAACACGAATCTAACATCACTCATGGAAATACCAGCTCAGCACTGTTGAACAACAGAGTGTTCCTTTATATTTGTTTTGCCCCCTCATATTTTCTTCCATTAAAGTTTAGCAATGTACACAAACAAACTGCAATGAGAAAAAAAAGACAAAAATGAAACTCATAAAAAAGCAGGCAACAGAAGTGACCTTTGCCATTCCTTTGATAGTATTTTGCACATTTCTCTGCTAGTGGCTAAGATTTTTTTTTCACACTTTCAGGCAACCGTAGATGATAACATGAATAAAATTGTATGGCATCTGACAAATTTAACAAAAACATTAGATGCAATAATTGGTCTTTCTGGAGCATACTTTAATTTGGAGATGGAATTCTTTCTGTGATTTATGTAGCGGTATATTTAATACCATGTAAGGTAAGCCTTTAAATCTGCTCCTCCAAATACACACATATTTGAAATGCTTGCCTTCATACACATACTCACACAAACATAAATACACAAATGCATAGACATACTCATATGCACATACACACATAAGAACATCCAATGGCTACATGTAGATATGTGAATAAATGCATATATGAAGTATTGCTGTTTGTGCAAATACAGAAATTTCAAGTGACTGTACCCGTAATTAGACCATGTTTTCAGAGTTTTATAAAGTCACAATGAAGTATAAGCAAAAGATGTCGGTCTAACTGAAAATACAGGAAATGCTTGTGACGGACTCTCACTGCTTTCAATGGGTGAAGGTTATGAGCAGCTTTTGTGTCCTTTTGGGATCACCACAAAGCTCTGATTAGTAAAAATAACCAGAGACTGATTGCTTTGTGGTTTTCTTCCTTTAAATATGTACCCAGGCAGGAGACACTCTCTGTGTAATGATATACTCCGGAAGCAGAAACACAGCACCTACCTGGCCTGCCTTCAGCTGCTGCAACAGGGTAGCAACCCATTGCAGCTGATGGGCCCATTCCTTCCATCTGCCTCCACATTTTATACGCGCACTGTGCAAGGCGCAGACAGCTCTATATGTTTAATGTTATTCCTCACTGATGTAACCACATGAACATGCTAATGCCAATGACCTAGTCACGCTCTGCTATGGCTTTCTTAATAACCCGGGGACTAGAAGCCAGGAATTTTATTCCTTTTTCTTCCACTTGCTGCCTTTCCCCTTTTCCCATCCTACAGATTTAACTGAGATTTCACAAATTTTCCCACTCTGCAGCAAAAGGAAACAAGCCCTGTGTAAGTTTTTCCACACACAAATGAGACCAGTCCGTTGAATACTAGCCTTCAGATCAGGGCAGTCAGCCAGGACATAACACTTGTGCATCCAAGTCTCTGGATGGCCACTGCCCCAGCTCCTAAATTACAGCCAGACGACTCAATCCTAGGGAAGGCTAATCTCAGTCCCCCACACTGGAGAACAGTGACACCAGATAGCCACTGGACCAGCTTTCAGACCCAAGCCTCCCACATCCTGGATGAGCAAGATGAACAGGAGACTAAAGTTCTAGCTAGAAATTTTTGCTCTGCAGTAATGATATTTCATTAGTTACAGGAAGTGGGATAGCTGGAATGGAGGAGCTCAGGACAAAGAGCAGCACAGGAGCACTGTGCTTACCACATTTGGACACACTCCTGATTTTGGTTGCAGCAAGCCAGAGAGGTAAACCCGCATCTGCTGTATCTAGGCGAGCTATAGATTCAGTTTCCTTTATCCAAGGAGCTAATTCTGTAAGCCTTTTTTCACATTCACTATTCCTCCGAAAAATATTCCCATTTCAGTTGGGTACCTGCAGAAAAAGTAACTGTTTAGCATGAGAATGATGGGGCAAGGCACCCTACAACCTAGGCATAAAGGACTGGGGCTTTTTCATTTCTTTTTTCTCCTCCATGTGTCCTTCTGTGAGTCCCTCCCTGGAAATGGAAATGGTGTATTGTAATGCAGATTTCCTGCAGAATCTCACAGATCACTCTCTGCAGGGATTTCACTCTTCAGCCGAAATACTTTTCAGCCGAGGTATTGTTCATTTATTCAACAGCTTTATTTTTAAACATGGAATACTATAACTGTGCATTACTAATTCCTTTTAAAAGTATTACAGTGTTTATTTTTTGATTGGGGCTTGAGGGCTCAAGATCATTTAGCTGAGGTTTGTTGGAGTCTTTTTTATCCCATTATTTTTGAATTTAAAATACACTATGAAAGGATCAAAATAAAGTAAAAGACCTCAAAACCCCACTAGTCCTGTTTTCATTTCTTCAGTCTCAGCACCCAGACTGTTTTTTCTTTCATGCTTTCCACAGAGAATCATTTTCTTTAATGTAATCACTGGCTGATTGACTCTTGCCTCTGTTTTCACTTTCCGCCTATTTGTGGCAGGTCAGAGAAACAGCAAAGGTTTCATTTAACTTGTGATTAGAGACCACACTTTGGCCCCAAAGCACTCCAGAGCATGCAGCAAGCCAGAGAGACACTGTCCAGCCTAAACCCAGAGTCAAGTTATAAAACTAGAATCGTGAAGCAAGGAAAACCTCAGTCCTGGCCTGATTTCATTCCCTGAATTCATCCTGGAGCAGAATCTTGCAGTTCTGCTGTTTGTACTGGGTCACCTTAACACCAAAGTGATCGGTGGATGGGTTTCTTCAGTAGTGCAGTGGCATCAACTCCCCAGCGGTTTTGAAAAGGAGTCAGCTGAGTCAACAGGAGTGAAATTAGGGTGAAGAACCTCTCTCCCACTAAGAGGTAAAGGGGAAATGTCCACCCTAGTGCCACTGGTCCAGCTGGGATAGACGGAAAATTTTTTATGGGCTTTTAAGCTTTTGTTCTGTAGCTGCTTCACAGAGATTAATCCACCCTCTGCGTAGAAGGGAAGATTCTGGCCTGCACAAAATAAGATCCTTGTGGAGGAGGGAGAGGAAGGTATTTGCTAGCTTCCCCCACCACTGCAAGCAAACTTTTTGTCTGAGCCTATTGTCAGCATCTTCCATATCTGCTATAGGCATTAGCCATGATACAGCTTAAACAGTGGGAGCACGTTTGTCCTGTGCCCGTCCTTACTACATCAGCCCATGCAAAAGCCCAGAGAAATCAGTGCTGTCCTCACAGATCAAGTTTACTGGCAGTACAAGGCAGGATAGCTCAGGGAATCTAAAGAAAATGAGCCCTTAACTACAATGTTTAGGGATCAGACCCTAGTTCTTTAAATGGCTTAGCACAATTCATCATTTTTCAGAAAGGAGGAGGAAGATTTGCCCTTGCAGTGGTGACCTCAGCACACAAAATTCCCAGTCTGGCTTCTACACCGGCTCTGTCGCATTACACTAATGTTCCAGAAGACATTTGCACCTTACCATAGGCAGAGCAAAGTTCTGAGTCCTGCAGACATTAATAGGTTTCAGACGCATGCTTAACTGGAGCAGGCTTCAGCACCAACTGAAAACAAAGCATGTGATTAGGAATTTGGCTGAATCAGGGCTTCCAAAAAACCTGTGTTGCATTGCTGCTCTGGGAAGTAATGACCACAGGTATTTTTTTACACCTCCAAAGTAAAAAATATCAGAAAATGCAAAGGAATGTTTAGACTTTGGTTAAAAAACCTTTAAGAGGCATTTGCTATAGACTAATAACAGTTGTAACCCTTTACATTATCTCTGTGGACTAAATTCTGCTTTGAAACGTACCTGGGCAGTTTCCACCAATGTGCATACAGACATGAATTACTGAACAAAAATAATGTATTTAGAATTGTAAAAAACGATCAACCTTGCAGAGAAAAGGGATAGAAGTAGACTGATGCATTTGAAGTACTAATGACTCTGCCTTATGAGAGTAGCTTTACCCAGTGTATAATGCATGAGTGGTAAAATAGGTCAAACCCTGGAAGCATCCACATCTTTGAAATCATTATGAATACAATGGTTTTACTGCATCACCAATTGCATAAGAGCTCCAAAGCAAAGCCGTATGTGGAATGCAAAGCATAATGAAAATCCTTGCTCTTGTGTCGCAGATTAGAGAGCTACTGCAGATTTTGGATCCTTTCCCAATTGTAATACAATTACATTCTTGTGGCCAGTATTTCTACGTTTTCACTTCTGTGTGAGATGGGATTGTGTTCATTTGTGCTTTTTATATCACTCATAAGATTTCAGCTGCTTGTGGTACAGGAAATTTGGCATGTTAGCAATCATACTCATTTTTATTCAAAGAAAACTCTACCCATCCTATTTGTATTCTGCAAGGAGCTGGGAGGGGGTGTTCGTCCCATAATATCCCATCCCCCACAAATACAGGAAGCTTGTTTGCTGTCTACCTACCTCTACAGCTGAAGTTATGTCAATGCCAGGTAATGAAAAGACTTTGTTATTTAGCAGGCAAATAATAGAGATCCTTTGTGCAAGGATAATTACAGTGGTTTGGATATTCCTGGATTAACTCTTGGGATGAACATTCATTGCAGTAAATCACTAATAAATAAATTAGCACCATGTCCCTCTCCGTTTTATACTCCAGTCATCTTGGTCATAGTACTCACAAGCTTATCTGAGGCTGTTTTTGTAGTACTGGCTTCATTACAATTTGCCTAATGTTCTTGTATTATTGTAACAAAACAAGCTAGAACTTCCTGCATTTTACCTCAACCAATCTGTCTTTGGTAAAGCAGCAACAAGGTTGCATAGCTTACTGGGTACTGGGAAGAGTAACTGGTAAATATTTGCAAAGCACTTCGAAGAAGCAGGACCTGACTCATCATAGCATTACTTCAGTTTTACGTCAGTATTAACCATTAAAATTCATGTTACTATAATCTTAAAAAACAGTTGCAGAGAATCAGGCCCATAAAAGGCCACATGCTGTTGCTGCTCTTCTTGCACCATTTCCTATCTGTTATTTTTGCTGCGTTATCAGTGGCCAGGGCCAATTCACCATCCAGTTCCATGGAGAGTTTTCTTGGAAGAGCTCAGATTATGCAGGGTCGAGGGAGGCATAAGTGGCAAGCGCAGGAGCAATTCAGGCTCGCGCTGCTTCCAGAAGGAACGTGCACCTAGCTACGCTCTAAGGGGGCAGCACAGTGCTGGGCAGGAGGGATCAGCAGCAGCAAAAATAACATGCATTCATACTGTCCCAGACCTTTTATTTGTGCAAAAACTCCCAAGTCAAAGACTGGTTTCTGTGAAAAGAAAAGAAAAGGAAAAAAGTATCGAAAGTGCATAAAAAGCCTTAAATACTGACCACAAAATTGGGCCACATCTCATTCTATCTTTACATGTTATATTTGAGGAAGCCAACAGGAGCCCAAGACTTCACCCTATTTACATGGCACAGCTCCTTATTTCACAGGATGACCCTCAGTAAGCACAGATACAGACAATAATATTTTGTCCAGTACTGTCGCCCTGGTCCTTAGGTCTGACTGAAGAGTTTTTGATGAAAATCAGGAGGCACAACGTCAAAATATTTATCTTATAGCTACAAGTATTATTATTTGAAATAAATTATGCCACCTGACAGCTCGTCTTAGTCAGAGGGTTACAAAACAGCCCTCTCTGAAGGAAAAGTACGGCACAAAAATTTATAGGGGGAAATGAAGAGTGGGAAAGTACTGCTATTATTTTATGGAATAAAAGCGCTGCGAGATCGCTGTGAAAATTGGAAATCCACAGTTTTATTGCCAAACCTGGTTTTGCCTTAAAATAATACAGTCATGAACATTAGAGCTGGAAAAAAGACCCGTTAGGTCATTTTTTCTGTCTTCTTGTTAATTAAGAGTTTCTCCCTACAATGATACAACTGTTTTGTTAATTTTTAAATAACTGAAGCAACAAGGGTTCCACTAGCTCCCTTGGGAGACCGTTCTGCAGACTAACAGACTTCACTGCTCAGAAATTTTTCCTCATGGCCAGCACAGATTTTTCTTTGTTCAGTTAGTTATATCTGGTTGGCCCGTTTCATATTTCCTATATTACACCAAATTCCATTGTTTTATCTCATAAGTTGGTAAGTATTTCTTTCCCAGGGTAGATACTGGGCCAAATCTGGGCTTCAGGGAAGAAACTGGATGTAAGCTCAGAGTAGCAATTAGCTATAATAGGTCCTATTTTTACTACATATTGAGCACACAAAACCGAGAGAATTGCTATTTAAGTTCTGATTGGAAAATCTGAGAACCATTTTTTTTCTTCAAGCACTAGGGTTTTTTAGCAAGTATATGGCTGCTAGCAGCAGCCATACCCACTTCTCAATCCACTCAAATCCACTTAAACACTTAGAAAGCAACTTGCAGACACCAGATTCTTCTCCTCCAAGAAAACTCATCTGACATTTGGGAGCTGCAAATTGCACAGTAGTTCACATTTAAAGGGAAGAAATGTCTTTTATTTACTACAGCACCAATACCATACATATCTTTGCTCAAATAGTTAGCTAAGAGTGAAAATATCCTCTGTGCAGAGGTCACAACAGGGTATGTACCACTTAAGTCTCAATTATGCTCTATTTATACCTCCCTGTGAAATTTTCTCTGATTGGGAGATTCTGGGCCTTTCTCTCCATTTCGCCATATTTCGGGTATTTCACCATCTGTTGGAGAAGTTAGTTGTAAAAAGAGTCAATTAAGTATTATAGATAATGTGAGACAGAACTTCTAGTGTATAGTAGGAGATAACAGTGAGAGGCACTTATGTAATACTGTTAACTATTATTATGTGTATTGCTCATCTTTCCTTTCACACATTCTCAGGATTCTAACAACTTAAATGTTCAAGCTCCATAAAAAAAGTGAGAACTTTGTTGAAAAATTCTTCTTTTTTTGTCTAGAAAACAGGGGGAGAACCCACAAATTAAAACACAAGTCTTTCAACCAATATTAAACTGGGAGAAAGTGAAACCAAACTGCCAGCATACAAATGAACAAAAATATTTCGGAAGCTTAATAATAACCTTGAGTTAATGAAATTATAAAGATGTTTATTGCTGTTTGAGATATTTATCATTTTATTTGAAGTACATTTGCCATAAAAGGACATTGATCTCATCATTTCTTCTTCTTCCAAGCTGACAACTTTTCTCAAGAGGAAGAAAAAACAATTGGCCAAAATGTTCACAGCTATAGCCAGACTCCTAAACCTTTGGCCAGGTACCCTAGGAAGAAGCTAAAATTTATACAGAAGATCTAGTGTTTCTGGTTACTAGGCCATTGGTTTTTCTATGTTGTTAATTTTCTGGAGGAAAAACTCTGTCAAAAATATAAAGATCCTTGCTTTCTGTTTCTGGCCAACTCCTCCCTTCTTTTATGTTTTGCAGTTCAGTTAAGTAAAATACTTTCTGATTTGCAAACTACAAACTTGTTCCCTCAACGTATCCCTTTCTCTTCTGAAATTAAATTCTGTATGCTCAAATTTCTCTATATGTCATACACATTCTGGGATGAGAGACTATTCCAGTGTGAAGCCTCTGGGTCAAGTTGGCTGTGAAGCAGTGAAAAGAATGAGTGGATTAGATGTCGTAAAAAATCAAACTGCTAAAATAAATGCTTAAAACTACATTAGAGCATATGTGTAGTGTACTGAACAGGAAAGCCCAACGTATCTGCATTCTGGAGAATGGTGCATTCCACCTGTGAACTTCCTAGACTCTTTGTGCATATGCCGAAGCCTTGAAAGTAGCTAGCATGAAAAATGTTCTTGTGGTTTCATTTCCTCTGCAGGGTTTTGGTTAGGGTTTTGTTTTGTTTGGTGTTTTTGCCTTTTGGGGGTGTTGGTTGTTGTTTTTTCCTTGAAGCAGTTAAAAATACAAGGGAAAAAAATTCACCAGTTCAAGTCCCTCAGAAACCAGGTTTTCTGTGCTCTATACACATTCTTATTTGCGTTCATCACCCTTTCGGAGCCCTGTCCATTAGTGCATGAAGCAATCTGTTTCATCATTCTCTCCTGAGAGCAACGCAAACAGCCTGTGATCTGTTTTAGAATACTTCTAAATATGACACGCTCATGTTGTATCAGTTTATATTAAAAAGGGGCAAGTTCAAAGAACTGATGGTGGCAAAATTTACGGTAGCCCTTAGTTCTGGGAATACTTTCTACAGTTTTGGGCTTCCAAGCAGGAAAGCTCTGTCACTCATTAACTCAGTACTGAATGTCCTAAACAACTATGTGCGCCAGAAGTGCCTGGAGGGGTTGCTATCAATACAAGGCACTTCATTCCTCAAGGACTGATGATTTGCAGCACTTTTTTTTCCAGGCAATGAACTCAGGAAATAAAAGCCCAGATGCTCCAGGCCAGACTGAGATGCACCTTCTCTCTTCCCTTATGCTTGTGTGAATGGGAGGAGGGAGCTTTAGAGGATGTTCTTAGAGGGATGTTTCCTCTGTTATTCTGAGGTCTCCAATCTTCCTTACGAGCTTTTGGGAACCCTTCCATCAAAAGATGTAAAATCACGGAGACTGCTGAGGCACTGAAAGGTTCATTAGGGCTGGGACCATGATTCTCTCCAGTCTGCAGCACAGAAAACCTTGGTGACTTTGTAGCTCTCAGTGATACTATTTTGAAACTGCATGAAACAAATCGTTCTGCAAAATAATTTCCACAGTCAAAAGTTGGAGATAGTGTTCCATAAATCAAACCTGGATTGCATTCACTCTCTCTACTCTTACTTCTTTCCTTAAAGACATTCAAGCAAATCCAGACTTCCTTAATCTAAACAGTAAAACTAACACCAGACATCCACTTCTAAATTAATCAGAGAATCCTATTTGGTCTACTTGTGTCCTTTATCAGGACACAAGTAGAATTTTTGTGATCATCAAAGTGATTCTGAAAGTACGACCAGCTTGAATATTCAGCTGGGTTTCTAATGTCTGCTGTTTTTGTTAAGCACTGATGTTTTTGAAAAGACACAGAGATAAGCTTGGCAGTCTTCATTTTACTCCAGAAAAGTTATCAGTTACACCCTGAAAGGTAGAGGTTCCTAGGAGCAATAGACACTGATCTTTGCAATAAAGTTCCTAACATAAGACAGCCCTAGATAGAGATTTATATAATGTATTGACCAAATCTACACAAGTGCTACTACAGTTTCAGCTTTGCAGCAATAGATTAATTTTAAGCTAGTAATAATAAAAAAATAAGTTTATAAAACACTACAGTATGTTCTTATCAAGATTCTAACAAAAGCTGGTAAAATGTCAAAGTGATCAGTTGCATTTCATCTGATGAAGTAGCAGGTTAGGTGGCGTGGATTTACTGTTAGTACACATTGTCTCCTTAAGTGTATCTGTACAAGCCTTTCTCCCAGCATTGCTAGCAGTGGGGCAGCTCAAGCAAAAGTACCTGTAGTTCCCAGGGCAAACCAGTACGGACGAGTTCACAGCAGGTTCCTGGACACCGTTTTGTCTAAAGCTACTCAGCCATTCTGTGCAACAAAGCACCTACATTAGAATTCCTATGTTTGCAGTCACCAGAGGGGCTGCATTGCTGTTAGCAATGGGGAAAGATGGGGACTGTTTTCAGGAAAAAAAAAAAAAAAAAGAATGAATGAAGGCAAGGCAAGGAAGTGATAGTTCAAGCCAAGCAGCTCCAAAGCACCATTACTGCTTTCAGAACCCTTTAAACATGCGAAGAAAAGCATGAATTCAAATTAATCAATTGTCTTTTAAAGTAGCTGAGGTAGCACTCTGATATTACCTGTGCTTTTAAAGTACATCGCAAATGTGTCATTCAGTCTCCTGAAGACAAGAAAGATACAAATGAATCACCTTGTTACAAATTAATCACCCTGGGATTAGGGGTAAAAATTTCAAAGCACCGCAAAGTGACTTAGAAATCTAATTCCCATTTTCACAATTGATTTAGGCAGCTAAATCCTAACTCTAGCCAAAAGTCAATGGGATGATAGCTCCTAAATCACTTTGATGCATCCAAAAATGTTACCCACTTCTACATGTAACACAACACCAAGCCCCTCGTTAGCACAGTTTGCCCTTCAGCGGAGGATCACAGGCTTTTTCTGCTTTTTTATCTCTGATTCCAGTCCACATTTACCATATGCTCTGCTTTCATTTTCATTTTCATTAAGCAGTTTGAAAGATGGAGGTTTCAAACGGTGAGCTACTCATTCATTCATCTTTCCACACAGAAAGCTAGCATCACTGAAACACAATTTCAGACTATTATTTTTAACTAATGAGAAAGGAAATATTTCTCCTGACATCAAGAGCAAAATCTGTCCACCCATTTTTACATTTTACAAGATGATAGAGCATCTGCAACTGTCACATCTCAGACTAGATGTATGCTTTGGTGGCCTGCTGTAGTTGGTCTTCCTCTGATTACTTGCCTTTTTCATAAATTAATGAGTAATCAAAGGACAGTCAGAGTAACCTCTGAGTAAGTGGGCAAGGCAATAGTTCCGTTATCTGGATGCTGCTCTTTTACTGACCAGATCATGATATTGTCCCTTTTCCCCTTCAGGGCACTGGAAAAATCTCTTCTCCATGTCGGCTCCCCTCCACCCTTTGTCTGGATTGTCCATTGTAAGGTTTTTATCTCTAACTGTATGTTGGTAAGGCTTCTATCATAAATGTCTCGTTCTACTGTGATACAAGCTAAAAAAAATAAACCAAGGAATACGAATGGCTAGAGTACACCTATTCACAAGTGCATACAAAAGTAATATCTTGCTCTCCGACAAAAAAGATGAACTTTCTGCTGCTAGTGAATGACCAGTTAGAAAAAGGAATTAAGATAGTGCAAGGAGACAACGAACAAAAGGAAAAATCACATTCAGATCTTGAAGGAAAATGATATTCACAGTAAGTCAGCATTCATCTTCATTTTGAGCTCTTTTTATGATTTTTTTTTCCTTTGTATTGCTTACTTTTCAGTTCTTTTGCCTGACACTGTGTATTTTTTACCCCTTTGTCATCTTCTCTAGGCAAAAACACAGGACTTGGGGAGAAGGATCATGGAAGGGGAAATTCCTATCCTGACATTTATTTCTTCAGTGACCTTGACAAAGTCACTTAATTTATTGTTTCCCTTGCTGTAACAAAATGAATGGGAATGAAAATTAAGGCTTTTTCTAACACACATAACTGTTTTGTGACTCAACCCTAGCTGGTAAGTCTGCTTTGAAACCCTAGACTAAGTTAGCACAGATGCAGGCTGTAACTGTTATCAGTAGTGCCTCGCCTCTCTCCTAGACACACTCTCGGAGGCGGTCAATACCTGTTCAGCCGTCACCACGGTGGGAGAATAGCAATCGCCGGAATAAATGCTATGCCCTTTCTCCCCAGCCTGTTGCATCTCAATAAACTCTGCAGTGTCTCTGGCAAAGGGAGAATTCAAAAGGGTGGTCCCAAATCAAGACTCTGAAGGGCTTTGCATTCAGAATAAGACACTATGGGAGTATCATGATGACAGCTGCACTTACATCACTGAAAATAATTATTCTGATCCATGAGCACAAGCTAAGCTGTAAGAATGGTCTTGTAAGCAAGGTCTGTTTTAATAGAAACATAAGTATTACGCATTAAAGTCTATTATAAATTGGTTGTAATTTTCTCCTGACACTCTGTGAATTAAACTAGTTAGGATACCAAAAAAAATAACAAATGCCACAAAGCAGAAAGCAAGCTCAGTGTCTGAAGGTTAATGATTGCTCATGAAAGCTACAGAAATAAATTATCTGCCTAGGGACACTGTCACATGATCGGCACAAAAGCTGCAACAGCCGAAAATGTTTATGTAGAGAAAAAAACACTGTCAGCATCACAGGGCCCTTCCCCCACTGCTGAACTGGAGTCCTGAGCCAAACAGCTGCTCCTGACTGCTTACATTAAACTAATTTGTGCTGCAACATTGCAGCTGCTTAATTTTTAGTCTGAACTTTATCACCAATAAGTGTTACAATAACAAGTGATACAGCCATATCTCTGAAGAAACATCAAGTTCCTCAGCAACAAAGGCAGTTGAGCGTGCTGACATTCAAGAAAGCAGCAAAAAGACAGTGGCCAAAGCACTATTTCAAATCGCAGTGACCTACTCTTGCTTTTACTAGGAGAGGCTTGAAAGGCTGGTTTGCTCCTAAATTGACTAGGCAGGGGGTCAGCCCGTGGCCTGGGGCCGGTGGGGCAGTGCCTCGGGGCAGGGGGGACAGTGGCGGAGAAGCCAGGGCAGAGCCCAGCCCCGGGGGGCGAGCGGCGAGGGGGAAGCAGCACAGGGGGACGGCCGGTGCCTCCGTGGGTGCTGGGGTCCTAGCAGTCCTCCCATGCACTAGGCGTTTTAGGATCATGCTACAGAGCTCAGCCGCTTATCATACCCTTCCCCTGGCCTTGCCCTTTCTTCCTTTCTGCAGGCTGACTCCGACCCCACCGGCATCTGGGACTCCCTTGGTCGGGGTGCAATCTCTTGTAGCAGCCTTTGTGAGGCTTTCTGGCCATGGATTCACTGGTGTCTCTTTAAAACATTTATTACACAGTTGCACTAACCATTTAAAAGGAAGAAGTTAAAAAAAAAAAAAAAAGCCTAGCTCATTCATATCCTAACAGCTTGAAAGCCCTGACCTCCTACTCACCCCTCCCTCTGCCTCCCCCCCCGAAAAAAATTTGTTCAAACACAGTTGCATAGGAGGAAGTGTTTACAGAGAGGCTGCAGAGTGGTGCTCCTTGGGTAATAGAAGTGCTGCAATTACAAAATGTCACATGTTGTTCCTCCCGTTTTCCTCTGAATTATTTTCCTAGCCCTCGGTTCCATGCAGGGCTTCGTCTTTTGCTGAAGCAGACACTGACCTGAACTGGTTGTAATTCCTGCCAAATATGCAAGGCACTGTTTTGCTACATTTTGGAATTCGGCTAAGTCCATGTGTCAGGCATTTGCTTGCACTCAGGAAACAAGAATGCTCAGACCAAAGACCTCCCCACCCCCTTCCACCCCCGGTGTTTGGAATGCACAGAAACTTTTCAGTTTTTAATTAGTTTTAATATGATTAATGTTTTTAGCTGCATATCTCGTTACATCTCGTATGCTTGTTAAAAAAAGGAAAAGGACCATTTAAATGTACTGGTCTTAGTTATTAAGAAAACAAATTGAGACAGGAAAAAAAAAAACCCACCCAGAGAGCAATTATACAGTTAAACAAAAAGCTGTAGTTCCTAGCAGTGTTAACAGGGTTGCAGATAGGACGTTGTTTGTGTGTGCATGCATGTGGTGCATGCATGTGCTTGGGGAGGAGACACTTGGGGAACTGGTAAAGCAAAACAAGGGGTGCTTGCTGCTGGTACACCCCACCTTTTCCAGTCTTCCAAAGAGCAGCTAGAAGCAGGGGGTGCTAAATGAAACGATGGCTTCTTTCTGTTAAATTTAAAAGGAGAAAATAAATCTAAAATTGCTCTGGGGGGTTGGCTTTTGGGTATTTTACCAAAATAACGTTAGTCGGACTTTTGCCCAACAGCAGGAGGTTATGTAGGCTGGATTCCATTATATTTTACCCCTAATGTTTAGGAATAGGGGTGACTGGATAAACAGGTCCCAGGGGGTTCTAACTGCTATTAATGGAGCAAAGCTGCATATGGAAAAATATTTTAAGAAGGAAAAAAATGGGGTAAAGGAGCAAAGAACAGCAAAGTCCTTTGCGCTCTTACCAGATCTTCCTCTCAACTTTGGCTTATAAACCTTTAAAACCCTATGGATTTCTTAAAAACACCTCTGAAAGAAGAATGAAAGTGGTGAAACCCAGCTACAAAACTCGAAGTCTCATCTGTACAACAGAGATCAATGTGAAGGGATTATTACAAGTTATGTGAAAGAAAAGAAGTAGAGATTGTGTTAAGGAGTGGTTTGAATCAAGAATTGTAGGGAAAATGGGATATCAGAACAGGAGGCCATCTCAGGTCTAAAGGCTCTATGGCTGAAGCCAGAAGTAGGAGAAGAAAACAGAGGAAGGATCAAAAGGAAGAAGTAGACTCAAAGGAACATAGGTGGAGATTTATTAAACAGGACACTTTTTAAGTGAAGGAACTTAGATATTACACAATGAGACCAAAAGCAAATATGAGGATTAAAAGATAACTTGCAGAAAATCTGAATTCTATCTCTCTGAAATTTCAGTGTCTGAGAATTTCTCTTTATACTACAAAAAAAGAAAAAAGTCTGACTGTTAAGAACAGCTTGTTTTATAAAACTAATACTGAGCACTTCCTCCTTTTGCAGTGACAGTAGCCTGGGGAAAGGCATTACTCCAGACATGGAAGACAGGTTCACACCCTGCGTCGAATCAGAGCGCATGGGCGCTGGAGCCTGCGTGCCTCACTCACATCCACGCTGGGTGCTTCAGTCAGTGAATTATACCAGGGAAAAGGTTGTTCTTCTGCCACCTAGATTCTCCTGAAAAACCTGATTACACCTGAAAAACACTTTCAGACAAATAAAGGTAAAACTAAATGTGTGTCTATAAAGAGGTTTGGTTTCCCTGAATCAGCATTTTCCAACAGTCCTCAGAAAAATTCTAGGCTAGGTTAATATTCATGAGAATAATGAATACTCAGTCGGTTCTGCACCGTATGAGTACACATACACATTTATATGATTCACCTTTGATTCTATTTACTGACCTTTAATTCATTCCTTTACCCTTTTTCCTTTGGATGCATTTGCACACTGATAAACTATTTTCTTTTTAAATCAATCTGCCAGGAAAAATGCTTCCTCCATCTGCAGAAATTCCTATGCTCATCATCCAATAAATTTACCTAACTGTCATTGTAAAGTGATATGACAAAATCGCACATTCACTAAGAATCATATGAGAAATGAAGTATTTAATAAACAACTTTATCAAGCATTGTTCACGCCTGCACAGTAATCTAGGTCTCTGGGACTTAGTCTAACATTTCAGGGTCATAAGAAGTTCCAGAAATCTTTATTTCTCTTCTTCCCCAAATTACTCCTAAAGACCAAGACCAAGACAGACAAACTCTATCCCAGAGATATTTTGTATTAATAAAAATCATAACTTCAAACCCAAAATTTTCCAGCCTCGTAAAGTAGAATTGATAACTGAAAGGAGAAACCCCAAGTTTCCCAATAAGTCCTCGTGCTTCCATTCTAGCTCTTAAAACTCCTTGAAATATCAAATTTCAAAATCTCAATATTTTAAAGTTATTTTCAGGGATCTTTTTATGGCTCTGGCTAGATGTACAGGTGGAAACTAATGCAGAGTTTACAAGGAGAAAGAAGTAAGATTTTTTTTCCAATACAGTTGTTATACTAACTGCTTTGAACATACTTTTTCTGTTGGCACAATACATATATCACATTTAGTGCATTAAGTACTACGGTATAATGTTAGTATTGATACCAGAATGAGATGACCTACTGTACTTTAATCATTAGGAATATGGTTGTCCCAAATTTACGCTGAAAAAACATCTTACCATGATATAATGTATTTTCTCTATAATATACAGGTCTACCGTACATCACCAAAAACCAATGAATTATTCTTTCCATTTAGGTCCAGCACAAAATGTACCATATCTACTTTCACTTTTAGTAAGAAAATACACCTTATTTCTAATTATCACAGAAGTTGAAGCAATTAATAAAGTATGCAGTAACTTCTGATATACCGCGTTAATGCTTATAGCTTCAACACTGAAATTTATTTTTCAAAAAGACAAAATGGGAACCATTATATACGAAGAGTTAACACTGTAAAGCTCTTATTTTTACAGAGCTGAATCTGAGCCATAAATTTTGTTTTCAAGCTATTTCAAAATGTTTAGGGATAAAGAAGTAGTGGACTATGATCAGGCCCTGACTCTTGTTCTTACCTGATGTCTTTTGAAAGAAAAATATATTAAAGAATAAAATTCTCCACTCAGACCTGTCTGTTTCAACCCTTTGGAATTAGATGGAGCCTTTCAGCCTGCAACTAAGCCTCTCTAGTAGGAAGAGTTTTGCTTAATAGCCATAAATGTTTCCTAGGTCATTTATTCAACATCCAGCTTTGGGAGGAGTATGGCTCACTTTGCCCTCCCTACCACCACCCTCCTAAGCCACCTCCCTATCCTAAGCTAGGTTCTTTTTCCAAGGCAAACAAGGTAGCTCCGTGGTATTTTATCCACCCCATCTACCCATTCCCATTGCAGTGAAGATGCTCAGGCCCGGATTCTTCCCTCTATATTTCTGTACTTTATCTAAGCTTATTTTCATAAGCTCTTCAATTAGGTGGTTGTTGTGTGTGTCATCTACAGCCAATGGAGAGAGAAAGATAAATTGCTTAAGTATGCAATTTAGCCCGTGTAAACTTGAGATTTGCCCATCTCTCTCCTTGACTCTAGAATCTAGAACAACTAATCAGCTCTCTCCGATCTTTGACAATCTTTGCACCTAAATTTAGGTAGATAATCTCTGCATCCCAGAATATTTCAGGGGAAAGAAAGCTTTGATGAAAAATGGAACATTGATGAGAATTTTCTTGGGATCTTGTTCCTTCTACTCAGATCAGCGCTAAGTAAAACTAATAGCTTCATCTTTACTCAAAGCTTTGAGCTGTCAGCAACAGGATGTTACATGACTTTTCTAAGAAACCCAGTTCAATAACTCAAGCAGCCTTACTAGCCTCAGTCTTGAGAACTCAAGACACTGCTTCATGGAGATGCATTGCCATTGACCAGTTAGGAGGTGAAAAGGACATGGGAAAGTGTTATAAGGTGGGAATCTGAAATAAATAGGTGTATTTGCCTTATCAGCATGAAAAACATAAATGAGGGGACATGTACTACAGCAGCTTTCTGAGTAGCCAAAACGAGACAAGGTCTAAAAAGCACCCTCCACAGAAGACTGCACTTTCTTCCTAGACTGAGCCACTTATTTTATGCATATGTTGAATTTAAGGGATTTTTTAAACAAATTCTTAAAATACCCCCATGAAAAGAGTACTGGAAGTGTAATTCCCAGCACTGCCCTTTGGGACCACCCAAGAAGCAAGAAGAACTTCAGAGCAACCATTTTCACATCTGCTATGTGCTAGGGTGGTTTAGCTGGGTGAATCAGGTAAACTTATATCTAAAAGAATCACTGCTGAACAGTGCCATTTACCTACACTCTATTAATAAGCTCTAGCTGCAAAACTGAAAACGAGACATGGTTGGACCACTGGCGAGATTATCAGAGTTGTGCCATCGATTCTGGAGCAACATGAGTCCCACAGCATTGCCCTTGCAGTTAACTAAATACCTTTGCCTAGTAGTTACTCACATAGACTTAATAACAGCCTAAGTTTTGCAGTAAATCCACAATGGTTTTAACTAGTCAGAAAAGACAGAGGTCCAAACTTAACAGTGCTCCCCAAAATGGTCCAAATAAGGCCAGAACTTCACTGACTGCTAATGATCAAAACTGAAGTAGCGATGACACTGGATGTGACTTCAGAGATATTTATATGTTAATGCTCCCTGCCATTCTGAATGCAGTAATTGAAAATTACTAATTGCAAAGATGAACTGTCAGATTTTTTCAAAGGGCTTTTCATCACAGGAGACCATGGTTTCTACAGAAAGACAGCTTTAGACACATGAAAATTTCTTTGCTGAAGGGGACCTCTGATTCAAAAGAGAGGGGAAGATGAGACTGTTTCATGGGGCTGTTTTATTTCAAAACAAGGTTGAGGGGTTAAGAAAAAGAAAGAATGTTTCTCATATATGTGCACAGAACTATTGCAATGCCCTGAAAGACCATGTTAGAAGAATTTCAAGAGAGAAATCCTATTTTTAAAAATGTATATTTCTCACATGAGTGGCTACAGTTTTGGGGGGCATGATAATGTCATGAAGCATAGTCAAAGAACTGAATGAGAAAATGAAGACATCTTCTTTATCTCTGTTTAAAAATCCAACAAGTCACAATGAATCTGTAACACGAAGGGTATAAAAAGAGGAAATGAACATCAGAACAGTCTTGAGTCTTGAGCTGAATGTAATCACTGTTTCGCTTAGCTATTATGAAGAAAGGAATCATGAAAAGTGGTTTTTACAAAATAATTTTTTCTGATATCATTTTTGAGTAAAATGCTGAAAATGATACGCAGAATATTTCTGAGAACAATCTGAAAGAAATAAATGACTATGTTAAACCTTGAGAAGTATCGTATTGTATCATTTAAATTAGAAGGCATGTGTATGTCCAGGATTGGGAGTGGACCCAATATTATATAACAAATGATGTATTTAATTATATAAGTGCGTGATAATTACAGCAGAGCAGGAGCTTCCTGGCAAAACGTTATTTTTTTCAGAAACGCTGAGTCATCAAAATCAAAGTTAAACAAATTTGGTTTGATTACTAAGAAAGGGAAATGCTGGCAACTCTCCCATCTCAAAAAAAGTTATAGCAAAATTACTTAAACATCTGATTCCATATTTGTAATTGGAAACTGTATTTTATTGTTCAAAATAACTTTTTATTAGAAATTTTACTAAGTATTTATTACAAAAAGATTTTAAAATCAAAACTCAACGCTGTCAAAACTTCACTGCTATCAATTTTGGCACTAGCTCACTGAAACTCAGATCTATCTAGTCCAAGCAACAGGGTAGGCATTAAAAAAAAAAAGAATTTCAAAGAAAGAGAGGTCCATGCCTTCAGAAGACATTGTTTGTAAAAACACAGACAGTGTGAGACCCTGAACAGGATTTACAGACCCAGGTCTCCAAACTGCTCTTTAATCCAGAAAAATTCATCTGACACCAAAGTCCTATTTTCTGGCGCTATCTAATCTCTCACTTCCAGCCTCATGCTTCACTTTCTCTTGCTACATGCCCTCATCTCCTCCAGTCATGTGCCCTGGGGAAGGTGTCTGAATGTGAGCTGTTACTGCTGAGCAACTGATATCTAGGAACAGGGAAAGGGTCTCTGGGGCCTGGAGTCTAAGGGGACATCATTGACTACTACACATGCCTTACACCATCCTTGATAATGAAACGATGTCAAATTCCTGCAGAAATTAGGAGTATTGGCTGTGAAAATGTGTTTTAATACTACAGGCGTGACACTAAGAAAAGCAGAAGAAAAAACCCTAAACTTGTATAATGTAAGCTTTAAAAAAATAAGAGTGGTTTACTTCATTCATTTTCTACAATCTCACAGGTTTTTAAACAAACTATTAAACGTATTCCAAGTAAAGTGTTTTCCCTTTGGGTCACAATTATTCATAAGTAGTTCTTTAGTCTAAGAGTAGATTGCTGATTCAGTGACACTACCTAGAAGAGAATATCTTTCCTTGCAAGGGCAGTAGAAGCTGCCCTTCGCCACGATTTGCCACTATCACTAATGAAAGTAGCTAGCCGGATGGCTAACGAGACCCCTCATCAGGGAATGTTAATGGAGAGGAATCAACCTTATATGCAATAAGTGAACAATCAGGTAATGGAGTCAAGGAACCCTATAGGGAAGGTGGAAAATAAATACCAGGGACTTGAGAAATCTAATCAATGCCTGATTAAGCTAATTGAAGCCTGGCCACTGAAAATTAATGATTCGGAAAATTGCTCCTAGAACAGAAAAAAAGCAAAGATTGCTGGATCTCACAAAAGAGACAGAAGGTTCAAATGTGAAAGCAGTTACCAAGAGATTAATACCTGGTACCTAGGGTACATAAAATTTTGCTATCTCACCTTTCACCACATTAAGCATATTGCTTCCCTGCTTCTTCCCCAAGCCCATGCACCCAGCAAATCTCAGAAGCCCAACTGTTTTTTTTTTAAATCTAAGACTAAAGAAGCATTAAGATAGAATGAAGAGAGCAGTAATGTCCTAATTACTCCAAAACGTCATCCTTTTCAGCTTTAGGGAAAACAAAGGACCTGTATTCAAATTGAAAAATGCAAAGTAGGGAGGCTAAAAATAGTTATGGCATGAAATGTAAAATACGCTCCATAATTTGCTTAGGTACAATTGTTCTAATCCTAATCACCAGAGTTTTCATGAGTGAAACAAAATGTCCCTTTAAAAACCATTATTGGGCTAGAGGAGTATTTTTCAACCTATGATCTGTGGATACCTGGATCTCTGCAGACTACTGAGAGATCTGCAAGTGGTATTTTTTAAAAAGCAAGCCTAGTGTCAGAAAACTTGCATGCATTACACAGAAACCTGCACCTCCAGTAGAAAATTTTCAAGGAACTATAAATCAAAAAAAGTTAAAAACCATTAGGTAGACCTTTGGCACAGGGAACTGCAGGAGCCAGCGGGTGGGCAGACTGGCAGCCTTAGTTCTGTTCCAGGCACTAGTAATTCAGGCACTTCGCGACAACTTTGAACAGTGATACTCGGATTTGTAAAACCATTAAGATATAAAAATAGTTAAAATTGTATCTTTCAATGTGTAGTGCTTTTCTTAGGCCAAGAGATCCTGAACCAAATTCTTGTGGTTTCTATGGAGTTCTGCTAAGCCATGACAAGTAAATTGCGGACAGTCCACAGGAGCATATCAAATACCATAATTCATTCTTTAAAAGTCTGATGAGAAGAACATGTATGCTTTTACTAGTAGTCATTTCCTTTTTAAATTTATTCTGAATTCCTCAAATTGTATCATCCACACCTTGTTACTCATTTTTGATGATCATGCCATTGCACTTACACTTTTAAAAGACATCCATTATGAAACTGAAGGTTTGACAGTAGTCCTGTGGCATAAAAAGATTTAAGGACCACAACTTTAGGCAACATCTACTTCAGTCTGCAGTTGCGTCAACTTTGGTGCCAGCTTTGTTAGGTCCTGCTGAAGTTTGTCATCATTTCTCCAATTCTGATTTCAAGTTTTTTGGAGTATGTGTATTATTTAACACCTCATTGCTCTTCTATTTTCCAAATTATTAATAAGTAGGCCAATTACCCAGAGGTAATTTTTTCCCCATAAGGAGAATGACCTGTTTTTTCTCTTCTGTGTTGTACTGTCTTATCCACACAGTGGATTGTTACTTTCTCTATTACAGCATTACTTTGCTCAAAACATCAAAGATACTTAAGAAGTGCTATTATAACTCAGACATGCCCCGATGTCTAAGGACATGCTTACTTGCAATTAGTAGACAGCTAAAGAGATTTCCAAAGTTGGCTGAATGTGAAAGTCCTAAGCAAGCCAGCAGTGAAACAGAGAAAATGGGTGGGGTTTAGGCATCGATCTGGCTGAGACAGGCATTCTGGCAGGAACTGTAAATCCTGTCAGAACAAAGAGAAGGAAAAATTCACTCTTTGAAATCTTGGAAATCTCAGTAGATTTGACTGATTTGAATAGTCATTTTGAATACAGAGAATATAAGATCAATTCTTCTACATTGATTCAGAGGGAAGTCCTGAGTCTCAGACTTCTACCTCCCCTAGCCACCGTTTTATGGAAATCTATGTATGCGCTTTAGTTTCCTTAGCTGTCACTTTAAAAAGTATCAGATATTATGGGTGTAAATATACTTCATCAATTGGTTTTTATTTGTCTACTAATTCATTAAACATTTAAAAAACTTGTGAGGCACAATATTCTTTTACAAAATTTATGCTGAATTTTCACCTACTATTATATATCATCAAGTTCTATGTTTCTGGGTTTTTTTAGAACTGTATTTTTAATTGCCCTATCTGTTAAGTTGCCAAGAACAGAAGTAAGCCTTACTGGTCTGTAATTCTGCAGGTTATTGTTGAGGATTTTCAAAAATATCAGTACAATGTTTTGTTTACTATCTTCAAATCTTCCAATACAATTACTGACTTTAGTAAGAGAATGGATACTGCAATTAGCAGTCATTTTACTCTTAAGTTCATTCAAATGTCCATCTGTGCTACCTCCAGCTTGTTGCTGTTTTTGCTCATCACTTTGCTATCGTTGGACTGTTCTGCAATTTAGACTGTCACCTTCCCTGCTAAGCATAAAGAACTTCCAAGTCTCCATTCCAGGAAAGTTGAAATTCCTTGACCTGCCAGTTGTCAAAATGCCATCTCCTGAAAGACCTTCCTGAAGGATCTGTCTTGACTTAATCTGTCAGCTCGCTCTGCTCTCTTGTTTGGGACAATGTTTGTCATGGAAATAGAACCTAGAAATCAACACCAAGTGAGTAATCCTTTTGACTTTCAGTATGTTCTGCCATGTCTGTAATATTTTGTTTGAACAGGCACTACTGCAATGACTCTACACTGAAAATAAGGCAGAACAAAGAACTAAATTAGCCTTCCCTTCCCAGTGGAGAGAGGACTGTAGCCTAGAGAAGCAGAGCTCAGAGCTTATTGCAGTATCCTAGAAAAGCCTTCTCCCTCTATTTGCATCCATATGTCTGCATTCATCATTTCCCCAAGTTACTTGCCCTGAATCAGGATAACTTCTTAATTAACAGTGCATCAAATTTCTCCGATTTAGCTGTCCAACCTTCAGTGTTGATTTAGGAGGACATCAGGGCACGAGCCAGCTATTCATACTGCTCCAAAGTAACTAAAAAAAGCATTGTCTGCTGAGCTGCTATCAATTCCTTCTTCTTCCAGACTGCACAATCCTGCTTTCCAATCTGCCAAGAGCTGTTGCACAAGAAACAGTTTCCTGAAAATGTCGGTCATTTCACATAGAACGCTATTGCACTTTGTACCATTCCAGCAAAAAATCATCAGGTTAATTTACTAAGTAATGCAGTAGTCTTCCCCAACTGGCATAAGCCTACTGAATTTAATCAAGAGAGGCCCTCTTCCAAATCAAGTTCCACATCAACCAGCTCTTTATAAAAAGACAGGTATTGTTCCCTAATAGCATCACAAACTTTATTACAAAAGAAAGCAATCTCTCTATATTAGAACTATACTAATGTTCGTTCTCATCAACTATTCAGTCTTAAATATTCCTCAGATATTCTCCGCAGTAAGAATCAAGTGCTTGTGTGTTCACAGACAGCAAGTATGAAAGGATAGCCGACATGATCAAATTAAAATTTGCTTTTGAATTCAAATGAGTGATTGCATACAATTTTTTCCACTATTCAGTCAACTGTAGTCAGATTTAACACTGATATAGCAATCTACAGAAGTGTGTATATTGTGCAGGCACTTATTGGGCACAGCACAGTAAGATGTTTATATGGAATTTTAAAAGAAAACTTTACAAAATGAAAAAGCAATTATCACATGAAAAAGTTGAGCTAATTATTTCTGTTCACTACAATCACAAATCACAGGTTATATTGGAATTAGACAGTGAGTGCATACATAAATGATAGGTTATACAATAAAAGGAAGCTTTGTTGGGTTACAATGAATTCCATATAGTTTTTATCCACGACTACATTGAGTGAAGTGGACAAGAGTAAGTTGCAGTTGGAGACCTGGCGTTACAAGAAAAAAAAAGAAAATAATAAAAACACATCAATTTATTATATAACTTCAATTTATTATATAACTATAGCAACTTATTATATAACTTTCATGTTTATTCCATGCAATAATCACAAAATGCCACTCATGAAATGCCATCTCTGAGCTGACTGATAAGATCATTGCCATATCTCTTTTTAGCTTCCTCTTCAAATTCCCCTTTGTCATATCAAGACAAGAGGCCAAGAGAGCATGGGGATAAATAACATTTAATAAATCTACTAATAAAGAAGCAAGTATATATACATGTGTTAGAAGAATATATATCTGACTATATTTTTGCCTATCTATGTAGCTTTGCTAGGCCTGAAAAAGGCAATATTCATGCTTATTGTGTGAATAGTTACAATGAGCCAACTTTGAGAGTGTGAGCAGCCTTATCAGGGCCCAATAATGTAAGCTTTGGTGGAGGGGTCATATTTGCATGTATAGGTAGGTACCCAAGAGAGATTTGATCTTTCTGATAAGAGTCTCAGGGATCTACTGTAATACATACAAGAATGAAATATAAATATTAAATAATTACTAATAATGTGTTCCACCTCAATCAGTAAAAGATAAGTTTCCAGTCTGAATTCATCCTCTCCCAACAAAGAAAAATAGACTCTCTGACTCTCTTAACAATTTCATGGTGTATCCCAATGTTACCACAGGTCTTGAGAGATAAGGGTCCTTCTCTGTTAAGAAAATCAAGTTATTAAATTGGTTGAAGATGACTCTACCAAAAATGTATTCAAATCTTCTTTATTAATTACCATAGGAATTTAGTGTGAGTCACATAGAAAATTTTGTTCAGTTTTCATAGATAAAATATATTGTGCACCAAAATTCCTACAATTTTAATTTAGTAAAACCCCAGTAGCACTTAACTGAGCAAGTTATTCTCTGTACAGAGAGAACTCTGAAGGACTGATTCATTCTTTTGCAGTGCATTAGTTTAATCACCTAGGAGATTTCTAACAGATGATGAAATCCAAACAGGAGCAGGAACTTAAGTTATCTTTGGATGAACATCTTTAGTTTCACATTCTATCCTTGCACTAAGCAAAATAAAACAATCTAAATACACTTCAGTTTCATCCACAAAATGTATTTGACTTTTTTTTTAATTTAAAAAGGCAGGATGAAATATTGTTTATTAATGTTGCAGGTATTTTCCCCTATTACTAACTCCCTAAAAGTAAAAGTTTATATGATTTTTGCTTTTTTCTTTTACTGTTTTTCAATATAAAATAATTGCAATAACGCAGTAAAATTTATTTGTAATAGACAAATCGGTCAAAGTAACAATTACAACAAATTATAGAGCAATCTTCTATGATACCTTATTTTATCTTCTTTTGATTATTTGCTGTATTTTACAGTTTGCCAGTTAGCAAGGAATGATCCAGAGAGACTCTGAAGGTACACTGACAGATTGTTAACAGCTCAAACAAAAGTGAACTCTTACGAGCAGACAAAACCAACAAACAAAAGGACAAAATCCTATTTTTCTTATTCAAATATTCTTTCCTGGTGAGAAAATAATGTATCAGGCCCAAACAGCATAAAAATAAAAAGAGAACTGATAATAAAACAAATATAATAACACAAGTAAATAAAGCAAAACTGCATAAAAAGAGAACATTCATTGCTACCCTGTCTATGCCCACTTTTTCAGTGCCTTTAGCAGTTACCAATGTGGTTTGCTCTATAAAATCCCATACTTAATAAATCATGCCAAGGTTTATACACAAAATTACCTTTTTGAGTTACTGCTTTTCACTCGCTTATTTTCTTCATCCTTTGTATTTCTGCTTTGTAATTGTAGAATTGTTCATAACCCAAAAGCCCAGTAGTTAAAATTATTTACCATGCGCTATCTAATTTTAAGACCTGTGTGTAGGCATATACAACTAGGAGTTAACATATAGGAATATACCAATGGATACTAATATGCAAACAAATCTTGTTTATAAAAAAATGCTCTATCTTATCTCATAAAGCTCAGAAGGTTCTTGACCCATAGCAGAAGTACACAGCAGCAGCTCTATACCTCCTTTACCTTCCTTCCCATTCTGCATGGTGCTGATGGTGCTGGAAGAAACTGAGTCAAGGGTCCTCCTATTCTGCCTGCCTACACATCAAATGCCTGTGGCGCAAAGAGATTGCAGTTTTCCCTGCAGTTACCGTCTTCCCTGCACACAGGCTGGGATATGAGGAAAATGTTTCCCTATCTGGCTGTATAAAGGGTCTCCCAAAGGACACCTGAATCCAGACAAAGTAGGAATTGGACTAACATGTGGAAGACAGACGTACATTGTGTTGCCTTATTGAAAAGACTGGTGTATTTTGATTTATCGTTCTCTACAACTTTGCTTGAACCCATTCTTGTTTTTATTGTTAACAAGGAAAGCTGCGCCATCAGCTCTTTATGGAAATCAATCCGTAACTACTGGTTTGACCAGTTCCTTCTCCTGGTAAAATCAAGGAATGTATGCATGCAGGTCTGACTTACTCTATCCCATTCACATCTCTACATTGAAAAATTCAGAGTGAACATAATAAGAGTAGGACATGCAGTAGCAACTAATATAATAAAGAATTGATGCAATCCTTATCAAGCAGGTCTGTGAGAAAAATGGGGAAGTCATGACCCTTTTTCAGCATATACAGTGTTCAGAAATGTCTTCCAAAGTCACTGAAAAAGAAAATGTTTCTTGCTGAGTATGTTCAGAATGGAACCTGCAGGTAGGAATACGAATACATTGTAAAGAGGGAAGGAAGAGCATATACTACCACATGTATAGCAAGAGACATGTTTCTAGTAAACAAACCTCCACCTGGACCGGCAGGTTTAGGAACTGGATACTGAACTTTGGAAGAACAAATTACATTTATTTACAAATATTTTCCTAGATAATTTTCACACTGATATAAGAATTATGTAAACAGCTGCTAAAGTAAATCACTGATATTTAGATTACAAGTCCTCTGGAGTAGAGATTGTCTTTAACTTCATGCTTCTACAGCACCCTGTGCCATGCACCAAGTCACATGGCCCATCTTGCTATCTATATCACCACAGGATTCAGCAGAAATGGGGACCCCAGTGCATAGCCCCTTAAAACGCTTACATGTATTTTTTTAAGAAATTAGACCTGTCAAAAGACCTTGCACTCTAATTAAGCACAACAAAGCATAAGAGAAATTAAGATTCCCATTGTACGGCTGGAGAACAAATGCTCCAGAGGCTCGTTAAAAAATTGAGTCAAGGGTTGACCCTTGCCACAAACCCATTATTCTACCAACCATCTAGATAAGCTTTTGTATTGTGATTCTCAGTACAAATTGTGATGAGGAACAAAAGGTATATTAGAACTGTATTCGATTTTTATTTTTGTTGACTAGAAGCAATATTCAAAGATTAGCACCAGGAAATGAACGCTGGGGCTAACCAGTTAGGTTCACAGTATCCTTACACATGCCTTTAGATTTCTGAGTCCAGCATTTAGGCACCACCTGAACATTCAATACATTCCCTTGCAGGATTAACTTCCGCTGGTAAAGTCAACAATGTGTTGGGTAGGTATGCACCCAGCCACTCAAGTCCTAACAATCTGTGACTGGGTCTCAGAAAAATTCACAAAGGAGGTATACGTCCAACTCTCCATCTCAGGAGTCCAAATCAGTAAATATGAGATTATAACAAGTATGGTCCTAGTCGCTCCTCTACTTAACAGCTATGGAAGTCCTAACTCTGCTTCAGAGATTTAAATTCAACTTTTAAGTATCTGTCATAACTTCCAAACCAAAGGAGATCACACCTCCATCCCTCTTGCTGGGGCTCCTCCATTTTGTAAATAATATGTAAATATTTCTTTGAGTAGGATTTGGAATACCACATTCCCTCCTCCCAGGTGAAGGCAATCCATTCTTGGGCTCCCATTTATGAATGTAGTGTTTGGGTTCTTGCTTCAAACATACCACTGATGCTAAATGAAGTGGGACTGATCACAGATGGTTGTACTCGATTTACATCTAAGTCCTGTCTCTAGAGAGCCGGGCACTCTGACAGACTCTCAGGAATGATTTAAAGGACCTATATGAGGCATAAGGCAGAGAGTTGCCTAGAGACAGCCAATAGGAAATATCAAGCACAGGGACTTCAGTGGAATTCACACTATCTGGATATGACCCATGGTCCTTCTGTACTTAAGTTCCTGGCTGTAAAACAGTAGAACTAAAACCCACAGACCAGCGCTGTGAGGCTTTACAAAGCCAATGACAGATGCAATTACAAGTGCTAAGATTTGAACACATCCTCATTTTAGTAACTATACTAACTGCTCTGTTCTCCAGCACTAGCACTGTTCTGATTCTGAAGAAAGAGGCTCAACTGTAATATTACTAATTACCCTCACTCTGCTACTGCCCCTAAACTCCAGAGTCCTAATCGCCCAAAGGCTACCTACAGCAGGGCTGCTATCTTCGTATAAGGCATGCCTATACCATGTAGTGAACCTGAACTAGCTGGTACATCCCCAGCTGGTACATCCAGAGAGGTGGATTGTGCTACATAGAGATAGCAGTTCAGGTCCCTAGTACAGTGCGATCAAATTATTATAGAAGGTGGCTCTAGTTAGTAAGTCCTTCCCCTTCACAGCAGGTATTAGCTTGGATATAATACCATATTAGCAGCGTTACACTGCTTGGGGTATAAGTATAATAGAATTATACTATTTGGGTACCTCAGCACTGCATCTCATTCTGAAGTGCGCATGTGCTAACAGTTACGCAGCATTTTTTTTATTTTTTAATACCTTTTGCAAGCGCTCCCATCTCAGTGTCCACAGAACACTTCAAGAGCAGACACTTTCTATTTTAAAAACTTGGGGTCTGATTTTAGGAAATTGTCTCAGTCCAAATACACTTTGCTGAGTGCAAATTCAAAGCTTGGAGCAAGGCCCATTGGGTAATGAACCTCAGGGGCTATTAATCCACAACCTACAATTTGTAAATGTGCAGGGTACTGAGTCAGTAGAAAAAAATAATTTTAAACATCTGTGGTATTCTTTCAATTCCAGATTAATTACACTGCTCAGATTGCAACGTTAGCCAGAAATTTCAAGTCTCTCCACTGCTACGTTGAGAATGTTGTATTTTTCTTTGTGTTTATCACTGCTGTGCTACAGTAGGAGGCTTCCTGCCCAACACAAGCTTATGTTCAATTCTATGTCCTACATTTATTCCACTGCTCACCTTGCCTGCCTTTTCTTTCTCCCTTTGTCTGAAGTCCTTCTGAAACTCTTTGTTACACAGCATTAATTATTATTATTACTCTTAAAACAAAGGCTGTGTACATACCCCCACATCACTCCATCAGAATGGTGATATAAATGAAAATCTAAACAGGCTGTTTAATCCTTTTGAGAAGCTAATAATTATTTTCAATCAGCAAAGACTATTCTGCCATTTCAAAGAATGATTAATGAGAGCAAATGTGTTTGTAATTTATTAGCTGCAGCTTTTGGTAAAGGGGGGAGGCTTAGGAATGGCAGCCATAGCATCAACATCTGACTGTGTGAAGGCACTTCTGCTCCATATTATAAAGTCAAACATGAGGCTGCCTCTTTGCTGATTTATACTCTGTACAGTGATACAGAGTGCCTGGGTTTTATTCATGCATGGCTTTACAGTTATTTTTTGTGGAAGTATCATGGAAAAAAAAATTGCACTAGCATGTACCTCTTCCACAACGCTCAGTCAGCCATCAGTATTCATCAACATGTGATTCTCTAAGAACAAAAGTATATGACAATAAAATAGGAAGAAAAAGGCAAACAAGCAGAAGAAAAGCAGAGGATAGACTGGACTGAGACAAGAGAAGCATTAAAACCCTGTATCATAGCACTTGATGAAGTAACTTTATGGTCTACATACAACATAGCGTCTGAGAACTTGCATATGTAATTGATGATGTAATTTCCTCTTTAAAACATCCTTGCAAGAATAGAATATGGTATTAAGCCCATGTGACCAGCAAGAAACTGAAGTACTGCAGCGCTGAAAATTCCTTTAAACATGTTATGTTCCTATCTGTTCACTTAATTGCCTCAATGCTTCTAAAACTTGAGTCTTAAGAGTCAGATTCCCCCTCTCCCAAGAGGACTGCAATGATTAGAATAGGCCTTAGGCCGACATTAGGTGCCTAGATAGAAAATAAATCCACCTGTTAGCTGCCAGACTTAGCTGTTATTTTGTCATGAAAGTGTCCAGCTTTTCAGGCACAGACCTTTGCCCAGTCTAGGCTGCAATGAAACCTAGAAACTAAAAAGGGTAATTCCTATGTCTAAATCAGCCAAGCACTGAGTTTCCCAAACAAATTAACGTATGCAGCATTTCCAAAAATACAACAGACCAGCCCTAAGGTATTGCACACACATCCTACTTGCAATCGGGGCTGCAGAGTGTTTGCAATGTGCAAGTATAGAAAAACCTCAGCATTCAAAACAGTAACATTTTTGGATGCCAAAAAAAAAAGACATCTATGAGAATATTCAACTTTATTTTCAATCCTCCCTGAATGGATGCATCCCCCCACAAAAAGCTGACAGAGATAAGCTGGAACAGGCTGAAACCCCTATCCCCCTTCCATCCTAAGAGGGCCTTTCTCTGATAGCTGGGATCAGTAGCAACACCATCTGCCCCTTCTTTTGAAGTTGTGTCTTTGAGCAGAAACAAAAACAAAACTGAAAAGCCCAGAAGAAAAAAATAAGCATGCAGTCACAGTGTTTACTGTTCCTCTTTCTTGTAGCTCAGGAATCTTGTTCTCTTACTTTGTTTTTGCTTTGTATTAAGGCAGAGGAGTTGCGGGGGGGAGTGCCTATCATGAACCATTTTATAAGTAAGTTATTATTCCACTCAATTTAGCCCTTGTGATACCCCATCTGGAGCACTACATCTAGTCTCCTCAGGACAAGATAGACATTTACAAACTGAAAAGTCCTGCAGAGGGTCACCAATAAAGTTGGTGGAGTGCATGACACACAATGAGAACTTGAGAGAACTGGATTTCTTCAACCAGAGAAAAGAAGGCTAGAGGAAGGGTCTAATTTCTATCTTCAGCTTCCTAAAGGGAGGGTATCGAGCAGAAAGAATAGACTCTTCTCAGCAAAGCACAGCAGAAGGACAAGTGACAATGCTCAAAACTTGCAGCAAGGGAGATTCCAACTAGACACCAGGGAAAAAAGATGTTCACAAGAAGGGTGGTCAAACAGTAGAACACGCACACAGACAGGTTGTGCAACCCCCATCCTTGGAAATATTCAAAGTGTGCCTTGATGAGCCCCTGAGCAATTTTACTTAACATTAGTCTTGCTTTGAGCAGAGGGGTCCAACTAGATGACCTCCAAAAGATCCCCTCCAACCTAGCCCATTCTACAATTCTACTCAGACCTTCTTGTAGCTTGATAATTAGGAAAATTCAAGTTTGAACTGATGCAAGAGTGAGAAAGATATGACACACAGGTTGACCTGCAGTATTCAATTCTGCTTCCACATTTTGAGGAAGTAATGCCTTAACTGATGACCTGTGTCTTCCGAGTTAAGCAACAGTTCCTGCACAAAGGAGAAATGAATCCACAGTCATGAATGAAAGAACATAAAAGTTTTCTGAGCAATCAGAAAAAATAAAGTTAAATCATTCTGAAAACGTTCATCTTGCAACCCTAGCAGTTTCTGTTCAAGGCAGACATAACCACTGCTGCCGCTGAACTTGGCAGCATTACAGGGGTAATATTTTCCTAAGGATGAACTAACTATTCTTGTAGCATTTTGCCTGTATATTAGAGACAGATATGCTTACTTCATCAACTATCAACTCAAATATGCAGCTTCTTTTTCCACCTTATTCTTACTGAACCAACCTATTTACAGTGAACAACACAAGGAAGAACCTTTATAGGGATTTTTGTATGGCACATTATGAATCACATTTTTCGGCCTTTTACATCACAGGGAACTGGCCACAGCTGGAAGGAGAACACGGTTCTCTTTGGATCAGTGGTCTGCTATGATATGACAAATTCTGTGTTTTCAATCTGTTCCCTTTGATGTGTCTCTCTCTTCTCAAGCCTCATCTTGTTTTTATTCTATACATTGTATTTGGCTGAATTAGACTACAAAGTCTTGCAGAAGACATTGGTTTGAACAAGACTTCAAAAAATGGCTTAGTACATCTGGATACCTCAAGTTTTGAATGACACTTTAATATACCTTGATTTTTACAAAATGATGGACACCTGCTCTTTGAAAATCAGGCTCCTCTTAAGTTGTATGAAGATAAGCACCATAGTGACGCACCTGAAACTAATAGACACTCCTGAAAAATCCTGTGCCTTTATCATGATTGATAGAGAACATTGTGTACTTGCAGCATTCTTTTAAGAAAGAGACGCATGTCTGGCTCAAGGGTAATAGCGCATCCCTGGTTTCACATGCAGCTACCTCTTTTAGTGCACCACTGTACTAATCTATTCTGAATAAATGAGAAGAGTGCTAAATTTTTAATGAACAGTGTTTCCACCTTGCTCAAGATAATGAAAGAATTTAAAGCTGTTCTTAGAACTTTACAAAAAGCAAGAGTAATTAGACACTATCAGCACCTATAACCTTGGGCTGATCACACTACCACATTTTGTGCAAAGAGGGAAAACCAGCTTGTGTACAGATCTCTTCTTCCTAAAAGAAAATGATTCCTTGCTGTTATATTGCTCATGGGAGCAACATCAGGAAAAATAAAGCCCTCATCCACAGATCATTCTGTATTCCCACTGTTCCAAAAGAATACTGGAGCCTGCTGGGCAAGGCACAAGATGTACAGAACTGGTGCTTGGGCTGACACTCACTCCCCACTTAATGGAAAAATATGCCACAGAACAATTCTAGTTCTTGAATGTTCAAGCAATTGCCACTTGAACTTCTTCATCTTATAACATGAAAACCTGGAGTGTGTTCCTGACCCCACTGCTGTCGCATAGGCAGAGGAATGACAAACACTACTGAGGCAGGAGTCCCATGCTTGCCTTAGCAAAAGCAGACCATCCTTTAGCAAGTCTCTTGTTCTGCCTTATCACTCTAAACAGCTTGTGTGCATTATGGATGAAATGGTATCTCTTTGCTAATGAACAGTCTACAGCATCCAGTCCATGATAGGACACTTGCACGCTTCTCTCATCAAGTCAAAATGGTATCAAATTTCTTGTGCCTGTATTTTAAATGTGACCTCCTCCCCCAAGAATGTATTTGTGAACAACCATCATGTAACTCACACCAGATTATGACACCAGGCTAGTGCAAGTTACATTTATGAGGCAGAATGAGTGTTCATCATCCAGCTGCCTAATGAAATCAAATACATGAATAAGTCCAATGCTAATGAAGATTCTTATTTATCAGAGTACGGGTTATTAAAAGACAGTGCTTCCATTTCACTGAGTCATGAGAAAAGAAATTTCTTTTGCAGGTTTGAAGGTGTTCTGGGGCTGCTTACAACTGATCCTGCAGAACTGCTGTGGTACTGAATTTTGAGGATCTGCTAGCAGCATGAGCCATTTGTGGATGATGTGATCCTCCGACTGCTGGACAGACCAGGCAGAACTCTTTAAGTGCGAAGAACAGCAAAGATTTTTCTCAATGCATCCAAAATGCTTAACTGGAACTATATGCAGTGTTTTAATGGCAAGGGAATAAAGATATGAGGGGGCATATTTAATTTGGCTCTACTTATCACACAGAGCAGATTTATCCCAGTTTTCAAGAATGCAAGAAGGAGCACAAACCAGTTATCTTGGCTTACCAGAGAGATGAAAATTATGTTCTCAAAAAAGAAAATTCTCTATAAAAATCGAAGGGTAGTGAGGGAAAGGTGAAAGGATGAAAGAGTTTTCAAAGAGTTGTATAGGATATGTATGAGGAGAATCGCTGGGACAAAAATGAGCCAAGGCCTGGCAGTGCAAAATACTGTGATAGAGGACTACTGAACACTGAACTAGCAGAGACCTTGACAGAGGACATGTGAATGTCTGAGGATCTGAATTAGGTTTTTACAAAGGCAGTCATTAAAATAAGTAGATGATGAATATGTCCTTAAAATATGCTTTAAGCATATCAGAGGGTAAGAGATGAAGACGATGGTATAGCATCTGCCACCATCAGGCACAGATAATAAAGACATGAGTGAACCTAAAAGGTTAAGAAGTTTGAATACTGCTGGTCCTCAATAGCTGACACCTGAGAATATTCAATGGTCATGAAAACCAATTAGCACAAATAAGATATGCATGCTATCAAAAGGCGTGTATCCAAGACATAGAATGACTCCTATTTTAGCCTCACTTGTAAAAAAACAGTGAAACTGTGAAAATATGAAACATCAAGGCTACACAGGGGAGCTAAATCTTTGGTTGGCTGGTGTCAACACACACTGAAATCTTTTTTTTTTTTTGGAATTACTATAGTTGTATGGAGGTTGTACACTGATAAAATCCCTAGTGTCACAGCTGTCAGATTTTAAATGCTGAAATCCAAGACCATCCTAGATAGAAAAGTTATGCACATGCTTTATTTGATTCATTGTATACACACAGAAATTGCTCTGCCCACCAATCAACTGTTCTAATGAATGAAAAAATCAGACAAACTATACATATGTAACTTTTATATTCATAAAATCTGCTTTTTTGGATACCTATTGTGACAGTTTCTCTGTGAAAAGTTGAGTTCAATATACATTTCATAGCAGATTTGAGTGTGACCACATAATTCAAGACATCTTGTATTATATAGGACAACCCTGGCAACACTATCTAACGTAGACATACTACCCTGATGAAAACGTAAGTTGTATGAATACAGTTTACTCTGAAAGTTATCTGTCTAGCTCAGTGTAGAGCTAGAAGTCCACATGGCAGATTAAACACAACTGCAAATATATCAGTTTAAAACTCAGTGCAAACAGAGCCTCAGCCAGTCCTAGATAAAACTGTGGAGGCTTCTACAAAAGCAAAAGTAATAGGCAGGTTTATAAATAAAACAAAGACATATTGTTTTACAAAAATATACAATGCCAACTTTAAGGGGGGGGGTGGAATCAAACTACAACACAAAGAGACTAGTGATACACACTGCTGTCTTTCTAAAGCTTTTGTCAAAAGATCTCTTTCTTAAGCTTTAGACAAGACACATTACCTTCAATACTCACTACACTGTGTTACAGCTTCACGGGAAGACTAGGCTCTGCCAGGTTTGCATGGGTTAAAGTTGGTTGCATGTGCTAACATCACACCTTTAAGTCTTTGTCTAGACAGGCATTAGAATAGATAACTTGTTTGTAGGATGTAAGTATACAGAATTAGATAACAAACTGTTCCAATAGGCATAAATAAAAAGTCAATGTGATGACAATGGATTGCAGAAGACAGAAGTAATAAGATGGGTTCCTCAGGGATGTGTGTCTAGCTCTCTGCTGTTTATTAATGACCTTGTATGAGACTGTCTGAATGTGGCCAAAAATATCTGATAACTGGAAATGTCATGAACGCCTCATATACTTAGAGAATGTTTTAGTCATCCACATTTAAGTTAGAGGAGCTATACTACAAAATAGCATTCAAGTGGCTGTATTCACAGTGGTAATCTAGTCATGCAATACATTAGAAGGACTTCTGAGAGCACATCCCCAGCACCACTGGGCTGTATTAAGCTGAACTGCTCTGCATATTCTTCTCCGGTGCTCAATGGGAGAGCACCGCCAATTTATCTAAGCATCCGTGGGAAAAGGTAGGGGCAATGTACGAAACAGCAGAAGACTGGAGGCACTGGAGTGTGGCTGGCCTGCAGGGAAGTCGCATTTATAGATTTGATCTTCAGCCTTTCTCACCAGACCTGTTTCAATGTACAAAAGAAGATGTATTCCTAACTTAGGTTAACTAACTTCAGCTGGCTAATCCAAGCTTCCAACCAAGGAAGCCTAGGTTTTGATCTTTTTTTCTTTCCTGACACACTTCAATGGGCAGATAATTTAAGTGATTCTACAGCAACAACCATGTTCTGACAATAACCAAATCAACCAGGGCCTGACTTGCATACAAAATGCAGTTTATCCACACAAGTATACACAGATGTCTTCTATAGTGAACTCCATCAGTTACATACTCACATTTTTAAAAGTGCAACGTTCCAAATATGTCAACATCTAAACTTTGCCAGTCATGTCTCAGGCACAAAATTAAACTAACCAGCAAGTCTGTCATCAGGAAGACACATATTTTCCCCACACAAAGTTCCTGTGCCAATAGCATAGCAAGAGCTTACCTGTTTATAGTCCATTTCCTTTGATTCCAGAATTGCAATTTTTTTTTTACTAAAACTGTGGGGGTTTAGTATTAACTTTCCTGGCTTTTTCCATGTTTCTGTATAATTGAGTATTTGAGTCCTGAGTAGTTTAACCATTCCAAAGCATATCACAACAATACATTGCCCAAGCTCTCTCATCGTGGTCTCTCTCTGCTGTGTAATGCACCAGAGTGGTGTTGCTGGAGATGTGGCAGATAATAGGGTGTTTACCTGATAGTTCAGTATCCTTATGTCCAGCTGAAACAACAGACAAGAGGAGAGATAAATGAGTAGCGACAGTTGACAGTCAGGTTCACATTTTTTGCCCCTGAAAAAATACATATATATACCTATTACAGATAGCAAAGAAAAAACGCACAGATACTTTTGCATCCTGTAAAAATTGCCCATAGCATTCTCTGTGGTTATAAGGGGGCAGGAAGCCCCCCAAAACTGTTAGAATCCAAAGGGAGTTTCCCCATAATGATCCTTGCTTGAGATCCACCTTATTAATTGTAGCATGGTTTATTTGACTATACCTCCCTCTGATTCTAAAAATAGGACTGTCAAAAGGCATCGCTGTATCATGCAGTTTCTCTCTGCAAGTTAATCTATTATACAAGAAAAGGACTTTACAAATGGCTACATTAAAGGCAATTAATGAAGTCAAAGCAGCTGTTTTAAAACATATTCAAACAAAATCTAGTCAATGAGATTTGGCTTCTGATTTTCATGTTGTACTATTAGGTATGTAAAAATTGAGGTTTTCAGGGGAATGAATTCTTCAAATTAAGGGAAAAGCCTGGCTATTTGAGCACCTCATTATACTCCATATTGAAGTTCTTTTTCATCCATACTATTCTATTAAGGACTGCAGTGATACCCAAAACTGTATTCACTGATGTAATAAAAGGACATACATAATAGCGCTAAAACCAGTGCTTTTGATATTTCTGTCCTTATTCCTATCTTAGCTCAATTCCTATTTATCTCAACAGAAATGTTGTTAAGGGATCCAAAATTAAACCCTGTGTTTCAGCCCAACAATATATTACATCCTGTAGAAATCTAATTTTCTGGGCCTTACAAAATATCAAAGCTTCAGATCATTATTAATTACTTATGCATGCATATTATTCCTCTTTCCTACTGACAGATCTTCTTTGAAGCAGAATGGGTGCACTTCCTTCAGGCTATTCTGCCTTAAAAGGGTCAGCTTGAAAACCAAATTTTTGTTACGCTTACCAAATGTGGTATCCACCACAGTAAAATAACACTTAAGGCTAACTGAAAGAAACAACACAGAAATACATATCTGAGTCTTTGACATTTCATTATGTGCTCATACTAAATATAAGCTGGTATATGCATGTTTTGCATGTTCAAGCTCTCATTTCTCCCTAACTCAACAATCTCATACATTTCATCAGGGAATTAAAAACCGCTACTTTTTTTTTTTTTTTTAATAATTCAGAGTATATTACTTAAATGCACTCCACCACAAAGTACATGTTTCCAACCAGGAAGTTTAAAATTCCAGAAATGTCCCTTTAAGTAATTCAGAATAAAAAAGCATTCAGTCACATGGTCCTGGGTAGATTTTACACTGGAGCATTAGTGTTAAAATGTGGGCATACATATTCCATTCCCAGCGGTGAAAGGGATATCCATGGCCTTTAATAGGAGACATAACGCTTAGGAAATACATGGCTTTCATGTAAGGGCGCAATCTTGCTCTAATTAAAGTCAATTTGAAATCTGACATTAAACTCAGTGGGAGTAAGTGCAAAATTTTTTTTTCCTTTTTCTTCAGGAATTGATTTAATTCATTGTACTTCAGCTAACAATTCTGACACCTATACTGCTAATCAAAGGCCTGGGAGGTAATTCCCAGCTATAAATATTTATACACCAGAAGAAAATGGGAGGCTCCCATGGTTTCCTTTCATTTCTTCCTTCAAATTATTGCTACCGCCTTTTGCAGAAGTCATATTATTGCATTCAGGACACCCTGTTAACCGTGGCATGACTCACCCAAACTAAAAGTGGATATAGCAGGTAAGAATGTAAAAGATGTCCACTAATAAGTATAGACCAGAGAAAAAAGCCTGCCATAAAGTAGTTACAGTCTATCACAAACTATAACACTAACTCTGAAATAAAAAACAAAAAATCAAATTAACAATGGTTAAAACACCTGTTAGTGTTTGTGTTGCAGAAGAAATAAATAATTCCTGGAATACATATTTAAAAGTGGCATTGTCATAAAGCACACAGAATAAGCAAATGGATACGTATAACGGACACTCATTTAAAACCTACGAGATGTGACATAAGTCAGAACACATTTTGTCTAATTTAGCTCCATGATCTCTTTCCATCACATGCTGCTTTTTCTCTCACACTCCTCCCTTTTCCTCTTCCTCCTCCTCCCATCCCATCCTACCCTGTTCGGGACATTCCCTCCCCCACTTCCCCTCTGTTTGCCCTGCTCTGACTGATGCGTGATGGGCGTGCGTAGTCCCACAAACTGTGCCACAAAGGTAGACCAAATGGTACATCTGATCCTTTAGCCATGGCCTTCAGAGCCCCATGGCCTTCAGAGCCTTTTATTCACTGCTGATTTGCTTCCATACACTGCCAAGAAGCGTGAAGGAATAAGCAGTGATTTGGTTGTTTGTATGCTAAGCTGAGGAACACAACTAACCTTCCACATAACCTACTGCTACAGTGAGTTATTCACCATCTGAGGGTGCCTCAGTTTAGGCAAAATGACCGAGTGGATTGTGAATACGACTGCGAACCCAGAAACTTCTGAGTGCTAGTAACAGCTTTAACTAATGATTCTCTCAATGGATCCAGACAATTCATTAATCCTCTTTGTCTCTGATTATTTGCAAAGATTGGTATGATAAAGCTTTGCTTGCCTTCCTTATAGGATTCTGTAAGAACCAGTGAGACATCCAAATTCTATTCTCAGATGTAAACACGCTTGAGTTTCATTTATTTCAATACGAATTATGTATATCCATCTGAATGTAGAACTCAGCCTCTACACTGAAGGCTATTTTGCTCTCTGAAGATGTGAAATTCAAGTTTTATTATACTTTTAATAAGATACATATGCAAAGAGCAAAAGTTGAACAGAAGGCTGTTACTCCTGCTAAGCAGATGCATGATGGGAAAAAGCAAACTAGGAAAATGAAGAATGGTACTCCCTTTAAATTAGAACAAATTTGTGTCCTGGAATAGAAGGTGGAACAAGAAGATGCTTGCTTTCAAGGGAAAGTATGTAAGTGCTGAAGACATTGACTAAATTGTTCAGGAACGCTTCATGCTTACTTAATAACTGATTACTCAGTAATGTCCCCAAGGTCAGCAACACCTTGGGTATCTGTCATCTGAGTGCCAGTTCTACGAGTTAAAGTGACCAAAATTGCAGTACTTTAGACAGCTAATATTTTTAAAGGCTATGTCCTTTTATGATATTGTTTATTTATTTGAGCATTGTTATAACATATATATTCCCTCCATTTAAGACTAAGTACTAATGAAGAGCAGTCATGTCCAAAAACTTGACACTTTCTTACTTGCCCTCGCCCCAAAATTTAAAAAAATCTTCAAGAAATGCTCCTTGAATCCTCTAATCTTTTCTTCCTCAGAGAAGATGTCGTAGAAGAGACAGCATGACCTAAAGATCAACAGATTCATGCTCGGGCAATAAATGGAGAAAGCAAATACCTTAGTAATAGATTCCTGACTTGGATGTGCCCTGTGTCCAGCCCCTCATCTGAGTGCTAGCTCAAGCTTCTCAGACATCTCCAATTCCATATTATCATAGATGGAGAGGGTCTTTGAGTTAACTAGGACAAAACACATTTATGGCTCCGAGATTTAAAGCTAACTCTTTATCTTGCAATCCTAAACATATCAAAAGCCCCCACAAATCACAGAACAAAAGTGTAAAACTGTTCCATATAGGAAACAAGAGTACATGCACATTCTGTTCCAGCGGGAGCTTTAGTCTGCCTCTAAGGTGTGGCACCATGAAGAGTGTTTTGCCATGAGCTAATGATGAGGTTTTAAAAGCATAAATCTACTGAAAGGAAAGGTTACAAATGCCAAGTCACTATTTTTCAGCTTTTTGGACATCTAGAATCAGCTTAAGAAAGGACCTATAATAAAAGCTGCGCACACTCCCTCAGCTGACTGTAATTTTAAATAGCTCAGTAAAATGTAACAAGAAAAAACCTGTTCATACCAAAAATGCTATTCCTTGAGTTACACTTGAGTGCCATGCCATTACACTATAAATTATATCCTCACAAGAGTATTAGAGAAATGGGTAATTAAAAATGCCAATTTATACATGCATGAAACACATTTTTATTGCTAAAATGAAGCACTTACCATGGAGACCAATTATTAAGCTATATCACACTTCAGATTTTATGAACTAAATCCACAAGTGACTTGGGTGCCTAACTCCACCTTTAGGTATCTCAGGTTAACATTCCAGCATTACCACAATCCACAGATCCCTTTCAACTGCTGCTTAAACTTGAGGGCAGAGCAGGAGAGCTACAGGTGGGCATGGGTCAAACTGTCAAGCTGCTCACAGCCCCACCTCATGCCTGAGCCCTGCCAGCATTCTCACATCCAGCATTTTGGGATGGGAAAGAGGGAGCAGCGGGGTCAGGGGTCTAATTTGTTTTTAATCAGAACTTAACCCAAGCTTGTCCTGAGCAAACAAGCTATAGTGCACACTTATCCTTTCCTGGGATCAAGGAAGAAACACACTTCTTCACACCTCTGGCCAACACAGCTGTGTCTGCAGTAACGCATAGAAAACTTATATGTCCGTCGGCATTAGGACACATGCACACATATTGGGAAATGCGTTCTGAAGTCTCTCTGCCTCACTCATTGCATGAACTTGAACCCATTCTCCTCGTTCTCTGGGAAGTGGCCAAATGTCAAAGTCTTTGGGTGCTTCGAAAAAATCTGTCTCAGTCTGTCCTACTATAGCTGCTCCACTTCCTATAAACATTTATACATTTATTGGAATACATACTTGAACTTGGGTCCACCTTAACGAGCCGGTTGGAGTCTCACAGGCCCCAGTGAAGTGAAACAGCTTCAGTGGCATATACTTGCCCCAGAGTACTGTCTGGTCTTGGTTATTGCAAACCTGTGCTCATATGCTTCTCCAGATCAGATAAGAATTTGAATACTGGCCTGCTACTCCACATCCTCTCTCACAAAAGGAAAAAAATCCTCTGTCCTAACCCGTGACACACGCTGGCTTTCATGGGATTTCATGTTGATTCATGAGAAACGATATACCAGAGAGAACTCAACTAAAAATTCTGAGCAAAAAAAGCACATCATTCCAGAGGGGTGCAATCAGAGTCCTAGCAACCTGACCAGCCACAGAGCCAGGGCTGGGACTTCTTGGTTCTAGCCACAAAAGGCAGAGAGAAGAAAAGGAGAAAACAAGTATGGGCAACAGCTAGAACAGGGGCAATCAGCTCCTCAGAAAAGTAGTAAAGAGAAGAGCTTTCAAAAAAGCAATTTACTAATAGCCAGTCCGGGAGCCAGCTCAGATATTGATGAATACCCCCTGAACACAGCAACCCACCTCCACAATAATCTTGCCTCCTAACTAACTTCTCCCAACTCAAGAGATGTCCGTGATGGTAATAGGAAGGAGTTATTCTGTGGTACATTGAACTGTCTCAATTTTTAAAAGCTGCCCACACATAAAGCATTTGTCATTAGCCTTATGCTAACAATAATTTGTTTTTAATCAGAACTTAACCCAAGCTTGTCCTGAGCAAACAAGCTATAGTGCACACTTATCCTTTCCTGGGATCAAGGAAGAAACACACTTCTTCACACCTCTGGCCAACACAGCTATGTCTGCAGTAGCGCATAGAAAACTTATACGCATACTAGACAGCAACATCCAAGAGATGCCGATTTTAGTGATCCACCCTCCAGTGTTCATGGGACTGGATATTAGTGTGTGTGTGTGTACCTGGCAATGAAAAATGAAGTCATTCTCCAATGTCTACTCATTTCCTGCCAAAAGGGTATTATCAACCACAAGGAAACGACGGGCAATTACTCATCTGCTTTGAGGTCTCTCTTGTGTAGAGCACCATTCTGTGACCACCCTCACATTAAATTTGGGCTTGTCTACACATGGAGTTGTTCCTGATTAATTGTTCTTGATTAATGTCATGTGTGGCCAGAGCGTCCACATGTGGCATTAATCAGAAATAGCTGTATGTGTAGACAAGCCCTTATTCACACTAGTAACCTACATAAGATCAGCAGGAATGGCCCATGCCCGAGCATCTCTTGGGGCCAGATTCTTTTTACGTAACACAACATAACACATTCCTCAGTCCATGGCCCAAGCCACAAGACATCCTCAGAGTGTGTAACTAACCCCACTTAAAACACAGTTCCAGGCACTTCTCTTAAAACAGAGCCAACCAGTCTTGAGTTTAACATGTGACTGTGGACAGATACTCAATTTGCAGGAAAGTGTGGTGGTTTAAGACATGACACTGTTGATTCCTCTGATATAAATGCCTGGCTTCGCAGAACTGGAGGGTTTATACGAGCCAGTCCCAAGCCAGTTCAGATAGACTTTACTGGTTTTGCTCCGACAGCCAAGAACAGGGGCTTGCGTTTACCCAGCTGACTTTGCCTGAAGCTGCACTTTCCTCGCTACCAGGCTACAAACTCATTTCCTCTGTGGTAGTCACTGAATCTTGCAGATTCCTTCCTTCTATGTCCTAGTTTTAAGCCCTTATTCTCTCTTGAGTTCTTTCTATCTATGTATTTCTGATTCATGGAGACACCCCTCTTTCTTAGCAAGCATTTTTTTTAACTTGGTTCAATTATACATTGTATTATCGAGAGCCAAACTGTTATTACTCCAAGTGCCACAATTCAAAAGTGGTTTCTTGAACAATTATTTACTGTTTTGTTTTTGTCTTTGTCTGCTGGGCACCTACAGTCAGTTCTGGCAGTGAATAGAATTTAAAGAATAATTCTCAGCAGATGCTACTAAACTAATGTCATCTGAGCACTCCAGTTTTCTTATTTATATACACAAAACTAAAGTAGCACTTAAATTTACTAGCCAAGATAAAACATACTTATTTTGATGGGAGACCCTATCTGGTGAATGTTTATTTTGTAGATTTTTTATCTTAAAATGTTTCTAGTTTTATGATGATTCAAAAACTGAAAATTGATTCATTTAAGTATTAATAAAAAAGAAAGAATATCGTAAATATAAACTGGTGTGCTATGTTATCTATTTCTTCATCTTTTAAAGTCTCATTTGTAAAGTTTTGTGGGTTCAGGTTTTCTGGCTTCTGGAGAGGGTTTAGGGTGCAGAAGAGGTTTAACTGCTTGTTTATTTCATATGGAAAATGATACGTCTGTGTGTTAGATGTGGCTTTGGAATTCTCTTTTAACAGTATATCACTTGTTTTAGACCAGGTGTTGACCGGTCAAATTACAGGAACATGAAGCATAATTTGTACTTGTCACGCAGGCAGCCCTTTCTTAAAGGCATTAAGTACTATCTTTTTCACCTGATTCAGTGAAAAGAGATCTAAATGTGTAGTGGGCAGTTACACCCTCTCGATATGCCTCCACCCACCTCACCCTGTGGATGGTGCTTTGTTATCTGAGCACTGGAATCATGCTGGACCCAGCTGGAAAAGAAGCAAAGAAAGAGATGTGGGGGGAGCAGCACTCTTAGAAACCATTCCTGGTTTTGTAAATAGGAAAAACCAATTTTAATTTGAGATGATGTAGTTTCCCAGTGATTAAGCCAGAGAGAAATATGACTTATTCTTCCAGTGGAATTGGAAGAGGCATGTAGTGAGTCCCTAATGCACACAAGGGGCCAAACTGCCAGATGGAAGGCGCCAAAAACTATATTCTTAAAATCTCAAGCTAAAGTTATCATTAGCTAATAATTTGACACAATAGGAGCAGATCAGTGGATAGAAGCTGTTGGTACCGGGGCCCCTATATCTGCAATCCAGGCAGCCTGAGGGATTTTCAGACTAAGTTCAGCCTCATCCCCTGAACTGAGTGTGCTCTCTCCTGTGTGATTCAAAGTCATTCAAAGAACTAGTTTTAGGCTTGGACCGTTTCCGGGTGTTGAAGTGCCTTTGCTGTACAAATGGAGCAAAGCTTCTGGTTTGGTTTCTCTGAAAGCAAATAAAGTTTAGTTAGCACATACCAAAACCACTTTGCAAACTCAACCAGAGAGTGGTAAGTGGAGACAATTGGGGAATTAGCTTCTAAACTGCATTACTGCTTCAACCTGGAACACTAAACACAGCCTCAGGCACCTAAAAAAAGAAACTTAATTTTCAAAGCAACCAAGTACCAACAGTACCCATTGACTGACTGTCTTCAGAAACAAAACATAACATTAAGCTATATAACAATGGCCAATTAATTTAAAAAAACAACTCATAAGAAATACTGAAGCTTCATCTCTTATTTCTAATGCCTCATATGACATATTACTGATATAGAAGTTCTAAGCAGTGTTTACAGGAGGGGACTGGAGACCAAATATACAAAATATACAAAAGCTACAAAGGTGTGAGACATCCAGCAGCTATGTAGATGGCCAGCTCCCACTGAAATCACTCAATCCAAATTAGGTGCCTCAATTACTTTGTGCCTCCTGTCTCTTTCCCAAACCATAAACTAAACCTAATCACTTAAAAATTTCTGGGGCTAGATTAATGCTTAGCAAGTTATATAGTAATTTTGTACTTCATCAATTCAAATCCAGAAACAACTGAGAGAAGTCACACTGTAGATTAATAGACTGCATTTTTAGTTTGTTTTTCAATGGGATTACATACAGTGGTGTTGACTCTGCTGCTCTTTCACTTGTATAGTTCCTATTTAAGGCAATGGGCACTTTTGTGGAAAGAACTGCTGTAGAAGCAGTCCCTATGTTGCACTTATTGGCATGATTAATCCTCAGTGCTCCTTCAAAGTCATTACAAACTGCATCAGCATTCCCGTGTTCTTAAATGGTTTCTGTACACTTCCCAATATGGTGATAGCAAGAATTACATATAAATCAATCAATAAATAAAGCTTGATTTTGTTTTCAAAAAAAATCTATCAACTGCTCAATATGTAGGACATTCCTCTTAGTGACCTCTCCTGTATTATGGAACAGCCTTCCATTTTAAATAGAAGTCAACCCAATTTACAAAACTGGATTGGACAGAACATTAGAGAACATATTACCGTGTGGAGAATCATTGTGCATAAGCAGTGGAGATGCACTGCTAAATGACCTACCTTGCCATTTTCATCTCTAATCCCTATGATATAATCTCCATTCCACATAGCAATTCTTAGAGAAAGAATTTTTTTTCTTGGTTATAAGGAAGCTGAGGGAGGAATAAAGGGGTGAAAAGAAGAAGTCAAATTGTGCAGAACTATGACTCCAAAATAATTCAGAAAAGAAAAATCCTATATGGGTAAGAAGAGGATAAGAGGTTATGGAAGAGAACTATAGTACAGCATTCTGTTTAAAAAAAAAAAAACACTTGCACTGCTGGAAGAGTGGCAGCAAAGTCACTTCTTGTTCCTATTATATTTAAAATGTTTTGTTCTGTTCCATCATTCTTTGCCATTCGTATTTCTATTTACTGTTCCATATATCAATTAAGAATTCTTAGCAGGTCTTCCAAGCAGTAGAAATTTAAATTAGATTACAAAAAGAACCTCAAAGGCAGAGTGAGATTTTAAATGGATCACTGAAACCCCAAATTCTTTTATCACAGAGGGAGGAGGTAATGCTTTTTAAGAGTGCTTTAAAATTAACCCAAAGTGGGTATCACTTATTCTCAGAAAGTCAGATTTGGCAGGTCTAGCCTAAGGTTAATGTGAAAATGAAGGTAAAAATTGTTAAAGCTTTTTATTTGCCAAATCAGAAGTCCATGAACCAAAAGCTTTGGGAAACCAAGGTGATATTAACAGTACCGCTCACAGAATATGTATAATGCCCCAAGGAATATGCTATTGAGGAAACAGAATCAGGGTATGAGTTGCTCCTTCTCCTCTTTCTCCTGCCTGGTGTAATAAAAAAGGAATCAGGATACGCGTTACTTGAGGGGATCTGCAGCTCTGCCGTGCAGTTGCTGCACGCTGTTTAAACCAGCAAAATAGGTGGCGCAACCTTCCCCCCTAGCCACCAACTCCAGCCTCTGCCTCCTGCCCTGGGCGGGCACATTGCTCATGTCTTGACCAGAATCACAGCTGGTCTTGGATATTTAAACCTGTTGTTTTTTGCTAGCAGAAGCCAATAAGCAGTAAACAAAGCAGCCTTCAAAAACTGCAGTTTCTGCCGTTTGGGGCACAATGGCCTTGTCTGTAAAAGCGTTTTTTCTAAAGTCTCCCAGGACTGACAAGGCCAGTCTAACCCCATCAATATCAGCAACGCTTGAAGCACAGCTTTAGATGAAGCTTTCTGGCTGCGCGTATTTTAAACACTGCCATTGAGACTTCACGGCTTGACACTGCAGCGCTAAATTTGCTACAGACTGTTTTATCTCCATTAGCACTCCTAAAGTTTCTAACATGAGCCGAGCCCCGACTCACTACTGGTGCTTAAAAATATGGAGGAAAGAAAAGCCCCAGAACTTCAAAATCCCCTTACAGAAGAAGGTTTGACCACTAGTGCAAAAAGGCCCTAGTTTTGGAGCAGCTTTCCTCTCCTCTTCCTGCGCTACTTTCATCTCATCGTCACAAGTCTGTAATATTTCCTGCCATTATTTTTGGCATCAGATGATCATTGGAACTCCTCCTCCTTTTTCTGAGGTATCTTTTTTATTCCTTTTACCTACAAAGAAGAGTTTGGAAAATGTGACCCACAGGCAGCCAGGGAAAACACCAGCAAAGAGCTAGGATCCTGAAATACCCGCATGCATCTCCCCATTTCTCTTAGCCAAGCCAAGCAGTTTAGCAGTCCAGACTCGCTGGTTTGAAAGCCAGAGAGTCGGGTGCCCCCAGCCTGGCAGCAGGCAGCCTTTTCTTCCTGCTCAGCCATTTCGCACAACACTGGAATGAAGGGGGATCCCGTAATAAATAAATACATGAAAAGAGCAAGCCCCCAAATACAGGTTTGGAGTGCTGTGTGGAGCCCCGCTGGAGACAGCTCAGCGGCAAGGCGGTTATAGCACACTGTTTTGGGGTGGTTTCCCAGAGGCCAGCTGCTAGCATCCAGGCACAGCATGTGAGTCACGACTTCTTTTTTTTTTTTTTTTTTCCTTTCTTTTAATAAATTAGGTCCCAGCTCACAGGGAGGCGCAGCCCCTGTGAGAGCAAAGCCTGCCGGCAGCCGGCCTTCACTCAGCCGGTCCTCGCCGCTGCCTCGGGGCCGCTCTGCCCGTGGCCTGGGCGCCCTCCCCGGCGCCGCCCGGCCCGGCAGTCACCCGCGACATGCCCTACGTGTCGGCAGCGGCCGCTGCAGGTGGGAGCATCTGCCGCCATTACACAACGGCGGGCGGGCAGGGCGGCGCGGCGCGGCACGGCTCGGCCCCGGCGCCTCTGCCCTGCTAGGCCGCCTCTGCCCCCACCAAAGAGAAAATCATAGCTGCTGACAGATGTTCATCAAAGTCAGGCATATAATGCCGGACCTGAGGGTTAAAAGTGAGCCCTCAGTCGGGCCCAAACTGGGATGCGGGTAGTTGGAGGTGTGCTTGCTGAGAAAGCATAATTTCTCTCTCTCGCTCTCTCCTTTTTTTTTTTTTTTGTGATGCTTTCAAGTGGCTGAGCAAATTACCTCTGAAGAGATTGCTACTCATGCAAAAGCGATATCCTTTTGGATGTATTTAGTTCATAAAGTAGCTCCCCTCTGCAGCAGAGCTGCTGTGAAATAGGCCTGCAGCTCACCTGCCTTTATGGGACACTGAAATAACAACGTACTTAGGCAATGAAAGCTTCTCGGTCAACGTTAAACAGTTTGGAAAGAGAAGAAAAAGAAAAAGAAATAAAGGCTTTCATGTTACCAAACATCAAAATTTTTAAGCAAAAAAGTTAGGGCTTTTTTGCTTCATTTTTAAGCACAAGTATGAGGATATATCCTACAAAATGCAGGATAATGGGGAACCAGTGAAACTCGAATTCAAGTCGAAAGGCTCCGGATAAAGACCTGTCCCAAAGGGCTGCTAAGGAAAGGTGGTTACCAGCAGCAGAAGAGGTAACATCCTGTCAGTTGGGGATTTAAAATCCAGTTACGAGTTAGTATGTAGGGGCAGAGTAGAAATAATTGCCCAGTTCCTTTCACAAAATTAGAATAGAGGGGTGCCTCATGGACCAATACAAACGCCAGCGTTGTTCGCCGTGCTTGCAGAGGACCTACTGGAAAGGCTGGCTAATGAGGTAGTGGTATTTTCTGGCTACGTAAGTGTGGCAGGCCAGACAAGACTGGTGGATTGTAAGGAACCTCAGTCTTGACAAAACTAAGTAATTGAGTAATGCAGTGGCAGATGGAGAGCAGTGTAGGTAACTGCAGAGTAATGCAGCTCGGGAGGCATGATTTAAGCTACTTGTATACCCAGATGGGTTCTGAAGTAATTGTAACCTTTCAGCAAAAAGACAGAGGCATCAGTGTGGACAGCTTAATGAAGATGTCTGCTCAGTGTGCTGCAGTGGTCCAAACGAGAAAATAAAGCTGTAATAAAAAAATGGAAGACAGAAAATACTGTAATATGATTATATAAAGCATTGATAGAAAGTTCCAGTTAACTAACCTTAAAAGGGATGCAGAAGAAAAACCTGCTCAGGGAATAAACTGAATGACCTTGTAGAGCTCAATCCTGCAAAGTGCTGAGTGATCTCCCCTGTTACTGACTACACCGCCTCTGAGGCTCTCAGCACCTTAAAGGAGCAGAACCATCCTTTTTAAAGAGAACGAGAAAATTTATACAATGAAGGATAGCACAGAGAAGGCTATATGACATTCTTACTTACCTTATTTTTTAATAGTAAGAGGAGAGTAAGGGAAAATATGAAAATATGACAAAAGGACATAGTTTATCTCTGCAATGTAGAACTAATTTGTAGAAAGCTTGTCATAAACTATTCGTAAGGTAGATAGCTTGGTTTGCCACCAAAACAGAGGAGAATTAGGCATACGTAAAAAATAAAGCAGGAAACCTAGTCTTTTAGCTGATGTAAATTAAGTCAGTCCATTAACTGCTGTAATCAGTATAACTGATTGTACAAGCCAGGGAGGTATCATTTCATTTGTTGTTGTACAGAAGATAAAAGTGACAGGAGCCTTCAGTTTCCAGTGTTCAAGGCTCCGCAGGGTTAAGACAGAAATCCTTCAAATTTATGTCTCCATCAGTGACGATATAACTGGCTAGTTGCTTTATATTAGAGGTTTGTCTTCTCAGTTGTATGGCCACGAGGGAATCCTTCCCAAAGTATAGTATTGTTCAGTGTCTGATGCATTATGAGTTCTTTAGAAGACGTCAGTGTTGGCAGTGCTGGTAGGCAGATACTGAACTTACTGTACCAGCAGCTTTTTCTGTGCTATGAATACCTATCTTCAGGCAAAATACGTGCGACAATTTCAGATGTCCTTTTAGCTATTTGTTCTTCCTGAAATCAAGTTCCCTTGTGCTGTGCTAACAAAAATTGAACGAGGGATAGCTAACCATAATAAATGAGCAGTAACGAACCTAATATTATGGTTAAAAATAGCATTAATCAGAGCTATACACTGAATTTAAGCCAGTAACTGTCACAGAGCTGTTTCTTTTATTCTGCAAGCAACATAAATATTCTTGAGGAATCAACTAGCCTTGAAAATTTATACACTTAAGATAATATTGAAATGTTAATAAAACATTATAAACTGGAGTATTATCCTCAAATATGAAGTCTTTTAGAATATCTGTAAGTGAAAATATTGAGTAGTGGATATTTCTCAAACTCTTGGGGGATTCAAAACTATATGTAAATGTTGATTAGTAGTAATAACCCTCTTCCTACCTTGGCATGGCATTGGGGTGGTGGTGGTGAAGAGCAGGCAATCCCAGGAGGTAGAGCAGTAGGTCAGCCTCACACTTTGAGGCAGTATTTCGCTAAAGTTCTTGAAGACAACTTCAGATGGATGCAAGATCACTAATACACATCCTTACTATCACTGTACACCAGAGCAAGCTATAGGCTATTCTATTATGCACAGGTTCATAGTGAAATGAGTTGTTAGATTTAACATTTGCTGCACGAATGGAAGTTGGTTGTTGGGGTATCAGAGAGAAACGAGAGAAGCAAGAGTATGGGGTGGGGTTATGAGGGGAAACTGCTATCAAAGAACATAATTTACTGTGATGGGTAATATGTTGTTGGACTGCTCCTGTTTGCTGGATGAGAGTTTGGGGTTTTTTTCTTGGGGGAGGGTACATGTAGCTGCAGGAACTGGGCTGTTCAGAAGGAAAATTGATGTCATCTTACTGGGCAAGAGCTGTGAGGACTGAGAGGCCTGAGAGTTTACAGAGATAATTCATCCTGGGGCAGAAAGGAAACAAGAGCCTCCAAAGAGTCATTGAAGGGGTAATTAGTAAGAGGCACTGGGAGTGGAGTATTTAGGATATACAGAACGCAGAGAAGAGAGGGAAGCATTTTGTCCTATTGCTTGAGTGGGAGCAAGTGCTGCAAGGAACCGTTGCCAAGAGGTTACGGGAAAGGAATTTTCATGTGAGATTAAATGTGCCAGGGTAGACCTTGCCTCCACCAAAGCCAGTGTTGATAACATCACTTTCTACTGACATTGAGGTGGCCAGGGTCCCTCCCATGATCTGAAAGCAAAGCAAAAAACTACCATAGTTTTAAAATTTGTCTCACAACAAATATCTGTGGCCACAGTAATGATACTCTGATGTCACATTCACCCAAAAAGCTTTCTCCTCGGCATTTTCTGGGAGAAGAGTATCAGTTCTTCCATTTTAGAGAGACTGTGGTCTGAGACTACAGATGAGACTTTCAGAAGGAGAAAGGAATTTAGGTGCCCAAGTCCCACTTTCATTTCATTGGTACAATTGAGAGAGCAGAGAAAAAAAGAGGGGGAGGAGAACAAACATCCTGGCTTCTGGCCTGTTGATGAAACCACTACTAGGCTGTTAAAGGATATGTTTTCCTTTCTGATTACATATCACCATTTAAATCCATCAGCTTCTCCTTTAAAAGGAAAAGAGTGCATGCTCAATTCTAGAGTAATTAGGTAATGCTGGTATTGTGCTCTGAAGCTGTGAAGTGCTAATTTATGTAAATGGAAAGTAGTAGAATTAGTAATGCTCAAGTATGATATCATCAGGCTGACGCACAAGAACAGCAAAGTGTAAAAAAATCACATACAGTCTGCTGTACCTTCCTAAAAAGAATATAAAATTAATCAATTGGAAAAAAACAATGTATAATAAATTTGCAGAACTTGCTAAGGTATGTCTGATAAAAAGACAGGGTTTATGTTTCCAAATAAGGAGCTCCAAAACTTGAGTTTTAATTAATTTTAGGAAATACAAACTATTTTGAACTATTTATTTTTGTTTGTATTTCATTATTTTCCAGGGTCCATCCGACTTACTGTACACATTTCAAAGCAAAAATTAAAACATACTGAAATCGAGTCTGTCGCTTCTGAATCCTGTGGTGCACAGAAGAGCCACTTACACAAGTGGAAACAACACTTGCTGGTGCCAACCAAAATGAAAGGATGAGGGAAAACAGGAAGTAATTCCCCATAGAAAGTGTATAGCTAATCTTGAGAGTAGTAGCAGCAAGCCTGGCTGCAGCAAGCATTCAGGAAGGGAGAAGCACAGATAGCGATCTCCTGCACAGAGAATGGCCTGTCTGTGCGAGATTAACCCTTGCCACAGAGGACAAAGATAATATGTCAGAGTTCTAGAGAAAGATGATGTGGAGCAGTGGATTGAGGTGAGACCCAACTTGAAATAAAAAGCCTCAAAACAGAGGTTTGCAATAAAAAGGGGTACAGGTTCTCAACTAAAGAAATACAATGAAAATCTACTGAAAAGACGGGTCATACTGGAATGTTTCCCAGATCCTTCTTACTTGTAAAAGGAAACCAAACTGGAGAAGGTGTGTGTGGAAGAAGTTACCTAAAAGGCTGAACAAGATGAGAGGGTTTATTGCTTATAAATTCTGCTGAACTACAGCATAGTCTTATATGCCTGGAATGAATGCTGCTGCCATTACCACACAGTACACACATTATAATTATTTAATTTAGGAGAAAAAGATAATCACATTAAAGGAGAAAATGTAACTAAAACTGCAACTGTCTGCTGACAACGTGTGACACGTGACCAACACCACAGCTGCTTGTAACCCTTTATCATCACGGGGAGAATTAAACTACTTAGCTATTTATTTAAATAAAATTCAAACTGGCAAGGTTACTGGAGAAGTATTAATATCCACCATGATTATATTTAAGGACTACTTCTTTATTTACAGTACTGATTCTGCACATATTTGCTTGCTGTACGCTGCATCCCGTGTAAAGCTCCATGGAAGTCAGTAGTTAAAAAAGGTTCTGCTGCATATGATGTCGTTAGGTCCAATAAGCATATTCATAGTATGTGCTTACCCAAATCTAAAGAGAAGTTCAGTTAAGTAACAGAACTTTTATATAACCATTCTGTTAATTTTACTAATATTTTTTCCGATCACAAACATTGTAACTGCAAAGGGAAAATGCTGACTTAATCAATAGAATAATATAATTACATTTTAAGTTGGATATTAAAAAAATTCCAGGCCAGACCCTCAGCTGTCACAGATCAGTGTTACAGGTGAACTGTCACGCCTTAAAGAAGCAACCACCTGGAAGTCCAGTCCCAAGTACAGAACATTGCTGGGTTTAAGTTGCACCAATTTGTTCAATTTGTAGTACAAGAAGTTTGTCATCCCTGCTCATACTGAGAAGTATCTCATTTCCTGTGCAACCTCACTGATTTGAATTAGAATTTTTGTATGCAGATATGAGAGAATAGGGAATTGTGTGAAATGATCTGCCTAAAAAAATGTAAGTTAACCATAAGTTTACCCTGGATTGGGGCCTATATTTATAATCATAAATCTTTTTTTTTCTTGTTTGGAGCATTGTGATTCATTGTAATAATAAGCTTCAATTATTTGGTGGACTTCAAATAAATTACTTGTCAGCTACCAGTTCAATTAATTACAGAATGTATGCAATGAACACTGTGGGGGTAATCATCCAGGTCTAATACATACTTAGAAATATGTACTCTTCTTTCTAATAATTTTTAATTAAATAAAACATTTCATTCTACCTGAATTGTTTTTTAAAGTCTTTGTTGTCCCAAAACAGTATTATTATTTACTTGGCTTGATCACCAAACTGAAGAAAATTATTCACACAGCCTAGCTGTTGACTGCTTTTCATCTCTGTACTGAATTTGAACCTGGTGTTACTTGGTTTACTGCAGAACCTACTAGCACTTTTCTAAAGGCCCATGAACATTTTCCTTTTGCTATTTCCAGTTCCCATTAATAGCCAAAAGTAAAGAGCACCAAAAAGGTCCATGATGGGGTTCTGTATGACAGAATGCAAATGGAAAGATACTTGATTAGTGATTTACTTATGTGTTTACTTTTGTATAATTATATCCTCTTGAAACTCCTCAAGAAATAATGTTCTTAACAAGTATTTCCATTTTCACAGAACTACTTTTTCAAAGAAAATACCTTGCAATGAAATTACACTTACGGAAGTATCTGTCAGTTGTGATTATACAGGCTTGAAGCACTGCATTGACAGAGCTTAAAGTAAAAAGATGTAGCTTGTCACCCTTCCCAAGACTTTCTCACAGGAAAAAGACAATACAGACAAAGAGTGCAAAGCCACATTCATTATTACCATTATAAATATATTACTATCTTGAGCCATCTAAACAAACAGGAAAAGGTGGGTGGAGAGACTAGCACAATTTGCATAGCCCATGTTCCTTAATTTAGAAAACTACTTTGATATGTACATCTTTGGCTCCTGGCACACAAACAAGGGATGCAAGTTCATGAAACCCTTAACTTACCTCCAAATGGTTTGGGAAGTTCATTGCTTTCAGTAACTCTCTTTGCTCTTTATAAAGATTTGTTGCTAATAAATACACTGGTAACCACTGTTCTCAGCAGAGTAACCACTTCTAATCAGCAGAGACATCAATTACCTTGTGAAACCCAGCAAAGAAAAAATGAGTCCTAGGCTGACTAGCGGAGATAGCGCATGCTCTGTCTCTCTTTACATTTCCACCTACTCTCCCATGCTGACCAACTGTAAGGAACACAGCACAGATTTTCTTTTGCTTGGACATCAATCCGTTAATTCCTTCTAACATACACCACTACTGACAAAAATTCCTGTTGGGTCATCTCTTCCACACCTGGGCTGCATAGTTATATGTCGGACTACTTTATCTCATTGAACAGTAGCCTTCCCATATAGAGAAGATCATTGAAACAGAAGGACAGATGGTAAGCTCTGGGGAACACTGGCCGGTGTCTGGAAGCAGCAGAGGGGAACTGTGACAATTTTAGGAAGCTTGTGCCTGGTACTGAACTAACTGAGTCAACCTGAAGTAAACCTCTCTCTTCTGGTTCTGTAGTCTTGATTTTGTTGTTATTCAAACTGAAGAACAAGCAAGGTCATTCCCTCCCACTGAGATACTCTGAGGATCTCATGCCCAGGCCCATAGCTAACCTTGTGCCCACTGTACACTTTCCCCCATCAAACCATATAAGAATAATCACAGAATCACAGAATGGTTGAGGTTAGAGGGGACCTCTGGAGATCATCTAGTCCAAACCCCCTGCTCAAACAGGGTCACCTAGACCACATTACTCAGAATTGTGTCTAGATGGCTTTTCAACTTCTGCAAGGAAGGAGACTCCACAACCTCTCTGGGCAACCTGGTCCAGTGCTCACTCACCGTCACAGGAAAGAAGTTTTTCCTCATGTTCAGACAGAACTTCCTGTGGTTCAGTTTCTGCCCGTTGCCTCTTGTCCTATCGCTGTGCACCACTGAGAACAGCCTGGCCTCATCCTCTTGACACCCTCCCTTCGGATAGCTATACACATTGATCAGATCCCCCCAAGTCTTCTCTTCTCCAGGCTGAACAGGCCCAACTCTCTCAGCCTTTCCTCATAGGAGAGATGCTCCAGTCCCTTCATCATCTTAGTAGCCCTTCACTGCACTTGCTCCAGGAGCTCCATGTGTCTCTTGTATTGGGAGCCCAGAGCTGGACACAGTACTCCAGATGAGGCCTCACCAGGGCTGAGTAGAGGGGGAGGATCACCTCCCTCGACCTGCTGGCAGCACTCTTCCTCATGCAGCCCAGGATACCATTGGCCTTCTTGGCCACAAGGGCACATTGCTGGCTCATGGTCAACCTGTTGTCCACCAGCACTCCCAGGTCCTTCTCCTCAGAGCTGCTTTCCAGCAGGTCAGCCCCCAAAATGGGTCTCTCAGGAAAGCATGCCAAAGAATGGAATTTTCTCCTAGTCAAAAAACCCTACTTTTTTATCCCACTGACCAAAAACCACTGTTCTTCTCACAAAGGGAAATTCGAGGAGAAAAAAATGCATGTTGAGAGACTGAAATAGATTTCTATGCTTCCTGGGTGCCCATCTGGAACATGCTTGTCAAGTTCATCGTTTTTTCTAGAGACAGAAAATGAAACCAGCCAGAGCCATCCAGCCTCACTGCTGGTAAAGCAAAGAGCTGTGGCCCTCCGGCACCACAGTTCCCTCTTCTCTCCCAAGTGCCATGTGCCCCTGGGACGGGTCGGACTGAAGGAAGTTGTGAGCGGGTCAAAAACAGGAGTAGCTGGAAAATCATGACTTGCCTTCTCAATAAGCTTCTCAAGCTTAATCACTTCTACAGAAAGGGCATTTCTTCCAGGATATCATTCTAATATAAATTTTCCCATCAGATAACCCTAGCAGATGTCCTAAACTGAGTTTTCCTGACTGCTTTGTGCCAGAGTGGAACACACAGAAATTTGTCTCCAGGGTGATATGGGAGAAACAAGTCACAGTGAGTTACAGATTGTATTTTCAGGGTTGCCAAAAAGGACTTAGAGATCCAAGTCCTCCTGAAATTCGTTGCCCTGTATATCCAGTTCCTGTGATGTATCCCTAGAACTGCAAGCATTCATTTAACATTTTCAGCAAATACCTGGAAAAACATCATCTTGGATTCTCCTTTTTGATTTTCCTTTCTGTTCTGTCACACTCTGCAGATGTTCCAGTCGGGAAGGAATGCGCAGGGTAGCCTCCAGGGTCAATTCCTGTATGCCCTTCTGACTGAAAATGTTAACACCCTCCTGAGGATCCATCTTTTTCCTTCTTTTCTACTGTTGTATTTGATATTTCTCAGTGATTCTTTCTAGATGGGCACAGCAGTCACATTCTGCTTTCAATGATACTCAGATTCTTCACTGAGGAGTGATTTGGTGAACGTCTCCACTTTCATCCCCTCCCCTGGCCATCTCCTGTGTTCTCCAGATATGCAGTGTCCCACTTTCTTACTATTTGACTGAAGAACCAATTCAGGTATGCAGAAGACTTTGAAGAATACCACTGAAAAGATTGCTTTAAATAACTGTGGCTCAGATTAGGAGTGGCAAACAGATGAGATTCATAGTTTCCTAGTAGCTCTACAGTGATGGATTCATGCTTTGTCCTGCATTCCCTTTGCTGCTTGTCACCAGTCTTCAAGCCATTTCCTGGAAAGCAACCAACTGATTGTATTCCCATTTTGTTGTAGAATGCTGTGGCCATAAACCATCTAACAATGAAAAACTTGGCTCATCTTGCACCACACTGCTGAACTTTATCTGGATCGCATTGCAATCCCTGATGAAGAAAGATCCATCCTGCCTAATTCTTTGCAGATGGGCTATAAATACCTGAAAATATGTTTTGTATGAGTGTGTCACAGAGGCTGTGACATGCCTACTATTTCTTCTGGCAGTCTCATGTCAATTCTCCGTAACTAACTTTAGCACCCAGTACCAGCTTCCAGCACCTGAAAACCAAAAATAGGAATGGGCATTCAAAGTGTTGTGATATAATACACATTTGGCTTTAGAAAGGAGCTCAAACTTAAGGCAATGGAGAGCAAAAAGGCACACCAATCTCACCATGGATATGTGACATTAAACAAACCACTTGTCATGATACTCTGCTGAGTAATTGCCACACGGAACAGGACCTTCTTATTATTCACTGTTTTGCCCTGTAAAACCTACACAACCCCGAGAAGGAGAAATCTGTAGAAAGCTCTTGCTTCTCTGACCATCCCTGGCTAGATAAGAGGCCCTGCTTCAATAGCACCTCCCAGAAGTCCACCTACTCACACACATGAGAAGACCAAAATGTGACATCATGGTAGGCATCCTACTTAATCCCACAAGAAATCTAGCCACAGGATGAGGTCACTTCCTCAAGGTAATGCTGACACTTGCAAGACTTCCTGTTCTCCCAGCCCTCCAGTTCTATCCTCGCCACCCTTCACAGCTGGGCTTTCTGCAGCGCGTTCTTCTGGCGCCTTGTACGTTCCCATCCTCGGCTGCCTGCTCGCAGGGCTTTGCTTGGATTGCACCAGCCACCCAGGGAATTACCCTCTGCTGCACCTTGCTGCACCCGGGAACCCAGCTCAGCCTCCATCACAGCGGGAGACAGGTGGAGTTAACCCTCCTTTTGGTTTCGCCTTTGCAATTTGCTGTGGCCAAGCAAGGGCCTGGCCCATCCATAAGGGGGTAAGAGGCCAGCTGCATTGACAGGCCTGCTCCTGATGGCCTGTTTGCCCTTGCCCATGCCTCCCCTCAGAAACCTGGTGCACCTCTCACGCTCTTGTGTCCTTGGACAGCTCGCAGAGGAGCAGAAGCTCCAGCTCAGCCTGCATGATGGCTGCTTTGACCTCTGAAAAGGTGCCCACGGTTCTTGGGCTCCTGGGGGGCAGCCTGCCTAGAGCTGCCTCCTCCGCAGTCAAGCGGGCAGCGGCCCAGTGCCTGGTCTTGGGTGCGGAGAGGGGGAAGCCAGGTGAAGACACCACAGAAAAAAGGGCATCATCCAGTTCTTCTCTGCAGCTGGCCTCTGCCCTTCCCCCTCGGTGTTTGCATGCTATTTCAGCCCAGCCACCCTTCAGAGAGGAGCTGGTAGATTTGGAGCAAGAGGTGCATTTTGCAAGCACAGGAGCGCTGTTGTCGGGGGATTTTGTGCGCTCTTGCCCCTGCTGGGCCGGAGCAGGGCCAGTCACCGCCACTGTACTGTGAGGCAGGGTACTGCCCAGAACAAATAGGTGATAGGGGACGTGCCCAGCCGGGAGGAGCACGCTTACAAAGCATGTATCCACGCTCTGCATTTTTTTTTCCTTTGCCCTTCCAAGAAAACCCGTCGTAATAACCCACCAAAACGACCTAGGGTCAGCACTCGCCTTGCCCACGCGGGACGGCCGGCAACTCGTGGGGCAAACCCGGTGGAGGGAGAGCGTGTGCCGGCACCCCCTTCTCCTCCACCTCCGGCATGCGGGGCAGCGGCAGCGGCGGCGGCGCCCATGTCTGTGGAAAAAAGTGGATCTCGGATCCCGCCGCCGGGAGAGGGGCCGGCCCCGGGGGAGCCCACGCGGCGCCCCGGGAGAGCCCGCGCCGGCGGGGCCGGGCACCTGCGGCCGTGGCGCCGCCGAAGGGAGGACGAGCCTGGCTGAGCCGGGGGCAGCGCTGCCGGAGCGCCGAGCCCCACGCGTGTCCGCGGCCGGCGGCGCCGCGCCTCGCAGCTCCGCAGCGCCCCCCCAGGGTGGGGGCCGGCGGGAATGACCGGAGCTGGGCGAGCAGCGAGAGCGGAGCCGGCTAGTTTGGGCTGGGAGGGTGCAGGGGGGAACCCCCAGCTGTGAGTGGCCCGCGGGGTGCGGGGGCTCCGCTGACCGCCCGGCCCGGAGCCCCGCTCTGCCCACGGCGGGCAGCGCTGCCGCGGGTGGGCGGCGCGGGCTCCTCCGGGCAAGAGCACAAGTGATCAGCAAACACACGTGTGGCTCAGCCAGAAGGAACAGGATTCCTTGGATGCCTTCCAGATCCGCCTGGCCCTTTCTGCGTGTCTTCGTGTGTGTGTGTGTGTGTGTGCGCGTGCGTGCGTGCGTGTGTGTGCGTGTGTGTGTGTGTGTGTGTGTGTGTGTGTGTGTTCGTGTGTGTGCGTGCGTGTGCGCGCGCGCTGGGGTTTTTTTTTTTTCCCCCTCGCTTGCTCCAGGTTTTACTTCTGGTTGCCTGTAAGGGTTTTGCTCCTCCCTTCTGAAATCCTATATTAGCTGTGGCCAAAGCTGGGTAAGAAACACAGCTCATTGTTGGCAAGTGCCGATGAGCCTCGCGGAGGAGTGAAAAACAGCTTTGGGTCTGCGGCAGCGGCAGCAATAGCAATAATATCACCATCACGTAAGCGCAGAGGAGAGAGCCAGGGAAGCCCTCTCTATGCTGGGTGACTTTTACTGACTGATTTCACCGACACCTTTGAAGCGACAGAAGAAAGAAGCAGGGAGGTGAGTGTGGAGCTTCTGTGGCTGGTGTTGTGTGTCCCTTTTGTGTGCAACAGGAAAAAATGTGACTGCTTAAATACACGGGGGGCGGGGGAGGGAAGGTAGTCCTCAGCTGTGTGGCTTAATCTCCTTATCTGTGCAGTACTATATTTAAAAAAAAAAATCTTCGGACTTAATTCCAAAAGTTGCTGACAAGGGCTAGATGGGACGTATTTAATTCTTTGCTTGTTCTCTGCAAGTTATCGAGAGTGTCTTTTAAAAATGTTCCCTTTCCTGGCAAATCCAGGGGGCTTGGGAGCCTTTTGAACGTGTTGGGGAGGAGGTGGTCGTTGCTGTATGCAACGCTTTCCGCTGATAGGTATGCAGAAGTTGAAGTGGGAAGGCGTGTTGCTCGTTGGATTTGCAGAGGGGACTGAGATTTTTGCACTGCAGACTCGTCTTTTATTTTTCGCTTTGTACTCTACGGTAGAGTCGTGGTAGGAGATTTTTTTTTTTTTCCTCCCTCTTTGAAAGAGAGGACGGCGGGACCAGCCAAGTCATTTCTCTCAGGGACAGATACATGCAGCGAGTTCCGAAGAGGGAGATTTGATGTCTGAGGGCTGGTTTTTTTTTTTTTTTCTTAATATATTCCCATGCTAACTTTCTAGGTGGGAAATGGCAGACCACATGATGGCCATGAATCACGGGCGATTCCCTGACGGATCCAGCGGGCTTCACCACCACCCTGCCCATCGGATGGGAATGGGTCCCTTTCCTACCCCCCATCACCACCACCAGCAACAGCAGCAGCAGCACGCCTTCAGCGCCTTGATGGGCGACCATATACATTACGGAGCTGGAAATATGAACGCAACTAGCGGGATCAGACACGCCATGGGGCCCGGGAGCGTGAACGGAGGGCACCCTCCCAGCACCATGCCGCCCGCCGCGAGGTTTAGCGGCTCCCAGTTCATGGCCCCCCCCGTGGCCAGCCAAGGCGGGCAGCTCACAGCCAGCATGCAGCTCCAGAAGCTGAACAACCAGTATTTCAGCCACCACCCCTACCCTCACAGCCACTACATGCCGGACTTGCACCCGGCGAGCCACCAGCTGACGGGCAGCAGCCAGCATTTCAGGGACTGCAGAGACCCCAAGCACGGCGGCGGCGGAGGCGGCGGCGGGCCGCCCGCCGGCCCCCACGGCCCCGCGGCAATGCTGCCCCCCAATGTCATAGACACTGACTTCATCGACGAGGAGGTCCTCATGTCCTTAGTCATCGAAATGGGCCTGGATCGCATCAAGGAGCTGCCCGAGCTGTGGTTGGGACAGAACGAGTTTGACTTCATGACAGACTTCGTTTGCAAACAGCAGCCCAGCAGGGTGAGCTGCTGATTCATTGAAAACAAACAAAGGACTTTCTATCGGTGTGAATGAAAACATTCCCTTAGACACAGTGTCTCACTTTTCAGGGCTTGAAAAGGTGAGAATCTGGAAAGCAGAGTAAACTATGCGCTTGTATAAATCTTTTTTTTTTAATTGCTGCCACTTTTTTTTTTTTTTTTGGGGTAGCTTTGACACTCACCTCCCCTCCTGTAGGAATAATTTCTAGCTAACTCTGCCTTTTTATGTTGTCCTCCCCCTGCCCTTCTCTCTCTTAATTTCCTTGCAGTAACATGCCCATGATTTCCACAGTGCTGAACTGTTAGATATTAATCTTGGCAAATTGCTTAATCTTGTGGATTTTGTAAACGATGATTTCCAATGACTTGAACTGCATTCAAATTCTGAGTGAACAGGGGAAAAAATTGCATTAGTTGGTTGCATGAACTTTGAAGGGCAGATACTACTGCACAAATGCTGCCATCTTGCTTCATTTTTTAACTATGCATTGCAGTGCAGACTAATAAATATATATATATATTTTTTTGAATATGCTAAACTGGAAGCTTAACAGATGTGGGCCAAACCTTTCCGAATCAGGAAAAGTAATACTGTTACTTAAAGTCTGCTACCCAGTCCCCCTCCCCCATATGTACAGACAATAATATGGTGTGGATGGAATGTTGACTAGTGGCAAACATTTCACAGTTGGTTTTTTTTAATTATAATTATTTTGTTTCTGTCTTCAGCATTTTGACACTGTGCTAATATAGTTTATTCAGTACATGAAAAGATACTACTGTGTTGAAAGCTTTTCAGGAAATTTTGACAGTATTTTTGTACAAAACATTTTTTTGAGAAAATATTGTTAATTTATTCTATTTTAATTTGCCAATGTCAATAAAAAGTTAAGAAATGCTTTAGTTTTTCTAGAAGTCATTTACCAGTATTTTTCTTCAAAACTCTCCCCGCTGTCCCTGGTAAGTAGAACATCTATCTGTACAACTGTTGTTGGTGTTCAAAAAGACATTCCAAAATAGAAAGTACACTGCACCCATATATATGTCATGGTGAACTCAGTAGGTGAGCAGGATTTAAACATACTTACAGCATAAAGCCTCATACGTAACATTGTAATATGCCTGTCAGTGTGGTTTTATGAAAAATAAAGTTGCCAAGATGCAACTTTTTCTGTGACTTGCCAACATACTTGCTTTAAATGTAGTTGTCCAGAGTTATGATGCATAAAGTATTTATTATATTTATCTATTAAACTTGTAATTTTATAAATCCTCTTTCACTTATATAGTAGACTTTGTTCTTTTGTATATTTACTATCTCACCTGGAAGACCTATGTAAAAGATCAGCTGTGTTTAAGAAATAAGTATTTGTAACTTGGGGAAGGAGGGTGGTGGGTTTTGTCCTGTATCTCTTCTTTCGCATGGTTTACACAGGAGATTGCTGCATCAGTCCAGATCTGCATCACATCAAAATCAGCTACATTTCTAGTGATGTAGAAAGCAATAACTAACATATATCCCTAAAATACTCTGTTATGGGACATCTCTAAGCTCGTTCTCCCAGAAATTACCACCAACGGAAGCCACTGAGACAAATTCATACAGATATTCTCTAAATATTTGGGAGAAAAAATTGCATTATTATAAGGCAATTGACACCTTGTTCTTTCAGTGCCAACTGTTGCAGTCTTCTCTTCCCCTCTCAGCCTTTGGCAAAGCTCCCATTTAAGTTATTACTTCAGTAAGGACTGCAGGATCAGGACCCTAATAATACATGTAATCCCACTTAGCCACACTTCCGAAGTTTAACACAAGACTGACAGCACTGTGCTTTCTTTTTGCTTACTTTTTTCTGGCTTCTGTTCTGCATTTATTAGGAAGAAAAACAGCATGGTAGATGTAGTTAAATTTTAAACCTGGGCATGTAAACAGGGGAGGACATCGCCACACAATGGGAGTGTAAATAGCAGTGTTTTGAATCAAGCTGGGAAATTAAACTGATTACTATTGCTAAAATTGTCCCAGCTGGTGATAAAAGTGGTACTTTGCTTCTTTTTCTTACACAGACATAAAGTAGCCACTTTGTTTTATGAATGTAAAAATAATAAAATGTGTTAAAATATTAACAAAACCAGAAATAAGGAAGTGTACACTTCCGGGGACACCTGATGACAAAACCATCTCTGCAGCTGGTAGTAGCCCGTTCTTAGACCACCTTCAGCACCCAGGAATTTAAAAAACAACTTATTTCAGCCAGTGTTTGCTCATGTTTTGCAATAATAAATTTAACATCAGATGGCAGTGAAACATAATTTATCAGCTCACCAATAACTTAAAAGAATGTTTAGAAGAACACAGCTGTAGTTTTGAGAGCCATTGCCCAGCTCACCACTATGTAAATCCTATACCCACTTTAAGGCTGTTTGATCTGCGAACGTTGCATTGCCCTCTTCTGCTACAGTTTGGGAGGGTGGTTTTTCTGATTTTAATCAACTTCCTATAAAACAGACTATCAAACCATGTGCATACCAAATTGCATAAATGTTTAAATCCTCCATGATCTCCTAAAACAAAAGGGAGTATTATTCCTTTAACGATAAGCACTTTTGCTTCGTAAAGTTGGTTAAACAACAGATTTTTCATAGTTGAGACATCACTACTTAAGTCTGTCAGCATTAAATCCTTGCATATAAGCTTTTCCAAGAATAGGCAGTTTCACGGGCATGCCGGTAGAGTCTATTTGCGTACAACTCCTTGTAAAACTCCTAAGAGCCACTGCCCCTGAACAACAGCAGCTACCGAAAGCACTGGCTTTGAGCAAGGCATTGTCAAGGATTTTTATGATTTCTTAAAAGCATACCCTAGGGAAATTTGCAAAACAATCATATTGCCTACACTGTCACTTAATTTCTAATGAAGAGTCAGATCCCAGTGGATACCACAACTATATATTTTCCTGTTCATAATACCATCTACCAAGCAATATTGGGGGCCTGACCCTCATCTTCCTGAAGTGAACGCCCTGGCAACAGACCCACTGGCTTCAGCTCAAGCAGTAATAGGCCTTCCAGTTGAGTCTCTCTAGCCTCTATAGTGTTTATAAATATGTTAAAATAATTTATTATCTCAACCGAGCGATTAGCGAAAAATGCACAATGACCTACTTTTCCGGCTACTGCCAGATACTTGCGAACCCCGCTGCAGTCTTGTGTCCTATTAAGTTGCTTTTAGTACAGGAAACTTGACCTCTGTACTTTGGCTGTTTTTCAAAAAAACTTCTAACATGGTCCATGCGGTCTGCTTTTCTTTAAGCCACGTCCATAAATAGCCACGCGGCTTTATTTGGCAGGCAGATCAGCCCTAAGCCGCCGCGCCGCGCAAAACACGCAGGCAGGGAGATAGGTGCTGCTTGGGACAGCGGGAACAACCCACGCGGGGGGGGGAAACACTCATGGGGAGGGGGGAGAAGGAGAGGGCCGCGGGCGCGGACCCGGGCGGCAGCGCCACTTTGGCCCGGCGCGGGGCCAGCGCGCACCGCGGCCCCGCCGCCCGGGCGGGCACCTGCGCGGCGCGGCGCGGCCCCACGGCGCCCCCGTGTGGCGCCTGCCCGCGCCGCCGCCCCCGCCACGGCCCGCGCAGCGCAGGGAGGCGGGCGAGGGGGCTGCCCCCCGTGTCGCCAGGCCGCCCCGCGGCGGGGTGCGTCCGGCTGCTGGGGCGGGGGGCCGCCGCGCCTGTCGAAGGGTCTCGTGAGGGTTTGGGGGAGCAAACCTCACGAAAACGTTTCTATTGGTGTCCTTTCTTTTTTTTTTTTAATGTTATATAAACTGGGATTATCCCCTGCTTATCTTGTCTTGCTAGGGGGATTGGAAAATTCCAACATCTGCATTTGCAGGAGTTCCTTTTATTTGCTTCTTTTTTCTTTCTTTTCTATTTTTTTTCCAGGAGATGTTTTCCACACGCCAGATCTCTTGGGGAAGTTGGATGCTGACATGCTGTGGATCATTGGTCTTTGGCCGAAGGCGATGTATGGCATGTGCCTGTGCAGTCAGGTCATGATGCATAATACTTCTTCAGGGCATGGTTAACTTCTGTAGCAACATCTTATTGCAGGAACCATCCTGTTCCTGCTGGCCTCCAGCCTCCACTTTCTCCTGGCTGTGCAGCTCAGTGGGAGTTAACGGGTAAGATGGTACCAAAAGGACCAATACCCCTTTGCATTAGAATCCTCTGCAAAACTGGGGAGTAGGTGGGGGCACGGAGGGGAGAGAAATGATGTTAAAAAAGAAGCTCTTGTCCATGACCTTACAGCTGTCCTCTCTGAAGCCTTCATTTCCTCCAATATATTCACTGCAGGACCACCACAGGCAGGAACAAGAAATGCCTGTGTTATGGATCTGGGCTAACACACGCTGACCTTAACCTGATCTATTTCTTTATCATCACTCATAGGGACAGAAGTGTGAACAAGGACTAGGTAACATTGACAAGAGCTGTTTAAATGATAAGACAAAGTATTTATTTAAATATTCAGGCAGATATATTTGTCAGATAACACTGCCTGTGCAATAAAACTAAGATTAGGAATCAAAGGAATTTGGAACCCAAGGCAGTAGCGTTTTCTCCAGGTTTCATGTATTCTAAGTGCATCATTTTGTCAGTACAGAGGAGGTGTTTTACATAGTTTCTGAAAATGTATTTACACATTTCAATAGGGTGCCATTATTGTGCTCTCACACAAGATAAAGCTGAGTCTCAGTAGCTGTAACAATAGCAAAATACATCAAATGACTGAACAGATGAGGCACTGTATGGTCTCTGTTATTCTCTTTACCTCATTTTAGAAAGACATTTGCAACACCAGGTTTTTAGTAGAGATGGATCAGGTATTTCAGTCCCAGTCCATCTGCTGTGCCCTTCCCCCCCTTAAAAAATTAAAAATGGACAATTTGATCACAAGCCTAAAAGAGATATAAAAAGACAGATATTTACCATATGAAAAATAAGCAAAAGGCTTTCCAGATAATCAGGCTTTGTAAAATGCTAATCACTTTCCCACCTTTTCCTTTCACCAAGACATTTCGTTAACTCTGTCTATTTGCGCATTCACTTGGCGATATATTCCCTATTTTATCACTAACAAAGTAAAATAAAAGTAACTTCCAGAATTGTCAGGCTCCTAGAACTGCGGCTCAAGTTAGCAGTGTGAGTATAGAGCATTTTTTCAAGTCAGAGTCTAAGTATTTAGCAGACACTTGTCACAATAAGATTCTGAAGGTGCACCTACCTGTGTGCAGTTTTGACAAAGAGCCCAACAACTCCACTATGAAATTTATATTGCAGCCTGCTTAGCTAATATTAGAGCATTGCACAAGAGAGTGTGAAGTTTATGGAAGTCTATAAAACGTCTTATCCGCTGCTATTCAAACAGAGGTAATACAGAGAACTTCAGATTTCTCTGTTTGTCCGGATGAGTGTTTAAGGGCTTGTTGCTCAAAATCGTCTCTATTTTTTTTTCCAGCTACATTAGCTGGTCTAATAACTGATGCTATCTCTGTCTACAAAGCTTGTACAGTTATATGTCCTCCATCAACTTTGTACAAAGTTTAAAGTAAACACTTGAAGCCGAGAATGGATTCCTGGAATTTTCCAAAGGTAGAAAATTACACCAAGCCTCTGAACACAGCTGCTATGATACAGAAGTTAAATAGTTGTATTTTGTATTAATTATAGGCAGTATGTTAGGTTGCTGCTTATAGGCAGGCTGCGTTAAGGCTAGCATGTGATCTGATGAGAGGAAGAGCAAGGTATGAACAGAGGTTTGGTGATGGATATGAAGCATTTCTAAGTAGTAGCAGACTTGCAGAAAAAGAAGAACAGTTGTGGTCATCACAGGGAGAGTTTTAGGGGATAGGTGAGAAAAATGGTCAGACCTAACCCACAAAATAAAAACAAATGGCCTCTTGTGGAGTGATGAGGACTACTTTTTGATTTTGCTTTTAATTTCTGAATGGGCATAACACTGTAGGCCAGAGAAATGCAGAATTCAAGAAAACATGACATGTTAACCTTCTTCACAGACCGTTATTTACAACACAGCGCTGAATTTGCTCTGGCTGAAGTCAGTGGCAAAACTGCCATTGGAGGGAGCTGATTAAGCCTGCAATCAGGTGTCCCATCTGCTCTGCTCTGGAGGATCTACGTCCTTGCTCCTGCAAACTTACTAGGGAGTGTTCCCGTTCTCAGTCAGTCACCCTGCTAAAAGCTGGTTTGGCCAAAACATGGACTTGAAGCCTTTACTCAATCCTCCTTGTAAAAAACACCTTTTCTCTTTTTAAATCCGCTTTATCCCACTGTTCCTGTCTCATCTGGCAAGATTATTTTTCAGTGGCCAAGAAGCCTCGCAGGCCTCATATTTTCTCTTGTCCTCCCTTCAGTTTAATCAGGATGAAAATAAGGTGTTTCAAGCGTTTTAAGACGGTAGTGTGTTTGCCTTTGGGCTGTGTGGTCAGTCTGAGCACTGGGTGATTGCGGACTTGTCCTCGCATTGTAGGGGAGAGCAACAGCTGATCTATCACAAGTCGCCTTTGCCCTATAAGGACAAGAGCAACCTCTGATGGGCATCTCTCCCCGTCCCCTCGTCCGCAGATACAGACCTGCTACAGAAGAGCCTGGTGCGCTGTGCTGCAAGCCAGCAAACCACACCACATGCTTTCTTTCTCTTTTTCTCACGCTTTCGCCTTCTGAGAAGAGATTCTCTGTCCGGACCTTTTAATCAAACACTTTACATTGAAGACAGCAGTGCACAGATAGTCATGCCGATTTTTTTAAGGAGCTCTTTAAATTGTGAAACTTGCTTGAAGGTGTTAGGATTCAATTCACAGTTTATATATTGAAACAGAGCTGGAGTAATTTAACATGACATAAAAACATGTATACGTATGGCTACAGAAAAGCTGCAGTACTTCGAGTTTGTCCACTAGGTGTAGCTGAAACTCTGCATTTCTTACTGGTTTGAGAAAAATATTTAGAAGAGCAGCCTTTTAATTTGGTTCATAATATATATTTTAACCAAATGAAAGGTAGTCAGAATGAATAGTGACAGATGCTTACGGACTGGAGCCTTTTCATGATTCTTTATATTTCAAGAATTCTACAATACCATCACAAAAATTAGATTAATATGCACAGAAGGACTCTTTACACGGTTTCCCAACCTCTAGCCCAGGATTCTTCTTGACATGGTTCATTTTACCTGTAAATATCACAAGCAATGAAGTCCTCTGAGTAGAAAGCCATTATAAGATTTGGGGGGTTAGTTTTTGATTTTTTTGTTCTGTTTTGTTTTATTTTGCCTCCCCTTTCTGCCCAGCAGAGTTGCCAGGAGCTCTGGCAAAAGAGGAGATTGGCTCTGCAGAAACCGGTCGAGTGAAGCATTTCTGAATTCCAAAGCTGAATTTTCCATTCTTAATCCAGCCTAAGGAAGTAAGGGAGAATGTTTTACCTCCTTGCTTCTCTTTTAAGTCTCTGTAGTTCTTGCTATACATAACAGCTTTGCCCTAAATGTTGTCCTCATCCCTTGCTGACGATAAGGGATGACAAAATGAGAAAAGACTTAGCATAGAAGGAGACCCATTCTAAGATTTTTTGGTTTCTTTTTTAGTTAGCTTTCAAAAGACAGTGATCTTGATTTATGAACTGTGAAGACTAACAAGAATTAAGATTATTTTTTTCCACTGTGATTTGCCTAGATAACGTTCATCACCAAAATCTAGATTGATGATACTCTAGGTGAAGTTCTGACCCAGATAACTGCTTGGCCAGTGGTGTCTAAGCCAGAAAATCAAGGCTTGACTGATGGATTATATAGGAGAGCTGTATACTTGGAGACCCCTTCAAAGTGCAGGCAGTCCTCAATGCTGAAACTGCATTGCATATTCTAGGGCTAACCCAGTTATTCCAGCGTTCCCTTAAGCCACCCTACCAGTGTCAATGGGCAGTGTCAATGCATTACTCATTTTAACGGGACTGTTCATTGCTTGGCTAGGGTACAGAGGTCTTGTAAATCCTTCTTGAAACTCTGGAATGGTATAGCTGGAGTCCCTAACTGAAAAAGTTAAAATGTTGCATGAGCATAGCACAACAGATGGAGATACCAGCCATCCTCTAACTCCCAACACCTCGGATTATGACGATAATTCAAGATGGGTCAGGATTCACAGTCGCTGTGATGACCTGGTGCCAATTCAAAGTCCTTAGTAACTTCACTCACAAGTAATATCATGTATTTGAGTATATTCTCAATGTGATGCTTGGGTCAGGAGTGGATTGCAATACTTTCCCGTCCATATTTTCATTTGGTCAGTGGCTTATGCAAGCCTCTTTCATTGTGAGGAAATTGCATGTTACTTTTTAAGGAAACTTAAATATATGCAGGCTCAGTTTTCTACATTCGTGCATGTTACATCGCAGGGGTATGGATGTTTTCCTGTTTGTGTTTATTCTGCTTAAATTGTGAAGAAATAAAAGTATATAATATTTCATCTTCAAACCAATTCAGGCTGCCAGTAAAGCATCCACTGTTAGCAAGGGGGGTTTCATACTTTCCTTTAGAAACGCAAGTTGCCAGCTTATACAAAGGCCGTTTGGATTCGTGATTCCTCAGCATTTGTTACCTGAAGTGGATGATCATGCTAAAATGCTGCATTTCTCTCTTCTTCCACTTTTTGATCAAGGTTACCTGGAAGATCTGTGACCTGTGGGTCTCCTCAACACCTGACGTCCTAGGAAGGAACAGAATGGCAGAATAGGACTTTGACATTGATAAAGCATTAAAAGGACCCAGCTAGTCAAACATTAGCTGGTAGCATAAAAGGAAAGAGAACACAGGCCAGATGAAAAGGAGTTCTGTGTTCTCTTTGTTTGCTGTTGGTTGACACACAGAAAGTTTCTGGGGGACTTGTTGCTCCAAAGGCCCTCCAATGACTTTTTCCTTTTTACACTTAGTTTGTTTGGCAAATAAGTGAGGAAGAAGGATAGGACTAAGGACAGGTCTTTTTCCATGCTCTGGTTGGTGAAACAGTCCACAGCCTTACAAATAGTGACTATCCTGCCTACTCTACTAGCTGATCTCCCAGTGACAAAGGCTCACAACAAGCACTTTTCCCTCCTCTCTATACAGCCTGTGTAGGCAGAGAGAGAACTTTCAAGTTCCACGTGAGTTCCCTCATACAAGGAAAATTCTTCACATAGTACTGCTGATCAGTGGCAGGTGGTTTCATACTGCTTATATTGCATAAAAGTTGTCCTAAGGTTGGTGTGAAGCTCACCAGGGTAGAAGGACACTTTCTAGAGGTCTCTTTCCAACAGAAAAACTGAGTAAATATATTTCCTACCCTAAGGATATTCTCAAATGTAGTGCTTAGGGTGCCTGGCAGGTTGGTAGGAAAGCTGCTGAGATTCGCTCTCTCACCCACTGCAGCCACTGTTGTCTTTCTCAGTGCTCCGAAGAGACTGAGACATGTTAAAGGGAATAAAGCTCGTAGAAGAGATGCTGATAGAATGAGCATAAATCTAAATGTATTTATTAGCCCAGTTCCACCCCGACCTTTTTTCAAAATTTACATAGCTTTATGGTTTAAGAATTTTAAGGGGCTCTCTTAATTGAAAAATAGAGGCTAATACTAAAGAGGGTGAGTGGTTTGTTATTTTGTGTTGCTGTGACACACGGTGGTCCAACCAGAGAGCAGGAACGTCCAGTACAAGCATGCAACAGAAAGGTAGCCCTGGCCCCGGACAACTTACACATATAAGATAGGGAAGGGGGGTAGGATGCCAAATGGTAAGAAAAAAGAAAAGAAAACATACTGAGAAAAGGTAACATTTATTAATTATTAAAATGACAATATCACAGTCCCAGCTTCTTATTTACATGGTCCTGTGTGAGCCATCATAGTCACAATCTCGTAATTGTCTCAGAGGTCCCACAGACATCACATACATTTCCAAGTTTGATTTTCTGTTGTCATGTTCTGAGGACTGTTCTTTTGAACAGGGAAGAGTGCTTTATACTAGCTAACACTTATGCCCTCTGGTCCTATCATTTGCCTAACTTAGACCTCCTACTTTATGCAAAACTACACAATTTTTAGAACATCTTCATTCAAGTTGACTAGCTGAATCCTCTGAATTTCACATCGGATGTAAATCTCTTTGCAGTAAGGGCTTTACCCAACATTTCTGTGAGGTGGAACTCCCCTTCTCTGCTTCTAATTCCAGTCCCCGTGTATAAAGCAAGTGTGCCACAATTAAAGTAGAAAAGAGTCTGAACACACCTTATTCCCATCTGCATGATATTGGGCAAATCATTATTTATTGTTGATTAACATATAACACTTTATGCCTCAGTTTACCCTTTCAAGTAATGAATACAGTATGCTTTTTTAGCTCATTGCTGCCTAATGTTGAACTTACTTAATAGATAATATTAGATCCTTGCATGCAAGTTACTACACAACTGGAAATCACTGTTACAGAAGCTTGTTGCTACATCTTTAATTCTAAAAGTTTGAATAAATATTTTAACCACAGAAAACCATATTTTGTAGTAAAATACCTTTTCGGTCCACAAAACATAACTAACAACCAAAGAAAAAGTTTAATAAGGAAAATGGTAATTAGTGGTATGTCTTCCAATGTCATAGGAACACAATATTACAAATGGTGCTGATGTTTTCAGAGTATCAGAGTGAAGCAGAATTGTTTTGACCAGTTCCAAGAAGGGTACTAAATAGTTGATTTTTCCCTGCTTCAGCAATTCCCCCTACTCAACGGGTTTGGTCCCCCTACTCAACTCAACTGAGCTGCATGAGCAACTCAATGTTCATTCAGTCCACATAATTACTCTGAGGTTATTGAGCAACACTGCAGTCCAACCCATACTCTCTTTTAGAGCACTGCATTTACAGGGAAAAAACTTGTTAAATTCATAGCAATAGTAGAGTTTCGGAGGTACATCTGAAGATATCCAAGACCACATATTACATATAAATCTGTCTGCATACTCCCGTTGAAGTCCGTGATCTAAATTAGGGACCAGATCTGCTTCTCACAATAAATATGCTTGCATAAGCTTTTTATGTACACAAAATGAATATTTATTATATTCAAAGGAAAGTACTGACATTGGTGCCACGTCTGTCGTATTTATCCTTCAGCTCAATAAAGTATGTAAATTACTCTGATTTTCTTTCCTTTATTCATCCTTTCACCTGTTGGGTTTTATTTTCTTCTGTCTTTACTCATTTGGTCCCCCAAATGTGGCATGTTTAAGAAGGTGATTCTAGCAAGAGAGCTGGAAAACCCTTAGCCACCCATACACTTAAAGCTGTTTCACAATTTTAATCTGTTAATCTGTTAATGCCAATATACTTTTCATCCTTTCACATTCCTCATGTAGTGGTCCTCTTTCCATGCACATCTAAAAAAGGTCATTGGTGTTTACACCATCAGCAAGTTTAGACATATCACAGTGCCTAGTCCTCGATTCACTGTTAGTTCCTCCTGAACTAACAGATCATCAGCCATTCTGTCCTTCAGTCATAATGAATAAGGCTTTCATTATGACTTAGTTCACCATCACTGTGTCTATTTTTCCCTTTCTTTCTACACATCTTTGTCTTTCAGCACAAATGTCCTTATCATTTACAAGCTCTGTGTAAATATTATCTCAATCTATGTCATTCCCATTGTATCAGTCTCTATTCTTCTCTGTTGTAGTCTTAGATAGGTTAGTCATAACCTTCGTGTTGCTCAGCACCCCCTGCCCCCAGCTTACTTATGATTGTCACCAGAATTTGGACCTTGTCCTTTCTAGAGAAGGATGTTTGGTTCCAATTATGAGATGTTTTACAACCCATGTACAGCCCTCACAACTGAGAGCCACAGCTAGCCTTCAATTCCTAATTTGCTTTATTCTCTATTCTGCTCACTAGCAGGTGTTGCTTGTGAGATCAATGGGAGTTCCACATATGGAGCAGCTGCAGGACTGAGCCTGTAATAGGTGTTTTCCATTTCTAATTTTTGCAAGCCAGTTCTAGCAACAATCTAAAAAATGTTGCATATTGATAACGAAGCTAATGCGAGGGAATATTGTTAGCAAATGGAAGGAACTAGAAAAGGATGGGAGAGAGAAAAATAGCTTTACATAAGGCAAGTTAGTTTACATTATCCTATTGGAATAGCTAATATTCTTTTCTACAACTCCCCTTTGACCAATGTACCCTTGACATTTAAGTTACTTCCACATTATGTCTGATATGTAATTTACAACATGATTACATCTGAGTGGGACCCAGAGATTTCCCCTGGCAGGATCACAGAATATCCAGGCTTGACTGGGCCCAACTCTCTTCCCACAGGCTATTGATAGAAGGTCATTTTTGGCTGGAGGGCCATCGTTTTTAAATAAAATTGGACTAAAAGAGACAGGGAAAAATTATCCTAGGATTCAGTAGTTTCTTGAAATTTCGTACTGGATTTTACACTAGCTCATAACCGTGTAAATCAGCAGTACATCACTGCAGCACCAGGTTAACTGAAAACAGATAATACTGCTCTTTTTCTTCCCAATAAATTACCTGTTTATATTGGAGAAGGGTTGTTTCCAGACTGCAGAGATGCATTCAGGTGTGACTGCATGCCTCGCCCAGGGGATTCACACACCTTATGTGTGATTTTTCAAATGAAGCTATTCACCAGTTTGCCAAATTCTTCAAATAGCATATAGCATAACGTATTTATGGAGAGTCTATCTCTTGGGCAAGCTGAAGTGGCGGAAATTGCCTGTAGAAAATTGAAACCCTGGTAATTGATTTTGCTTGCTTTTAAGGTTTCAGAAGGCTTGAGCCTTTCCAAGAATAAATCAAAAACTGTTCGGTAGCAAACCGTGGGGAATTCCTCCAAATTCTTAGAGTGGTTTCCTTGCTAAGATTCAGAAACTATATTCTTACTGATGTAGATTTAGAATTAAATTATTTGCTTAAATTAGTTAAGTCTGTTACCTATTGGGATTTTCTGTGTCAGGTAATTTGACTGTGCTATTAACTGCCATTTGTAGCCAGGATCTATGAATTGAAGAGAAAACCTGGCAAACCTTAGGTGCATGAGAAACCCTTGAGGTCATAAAATCTTATTAGAAAGCAAATCATAACCTCCCAACCAGGCTGAGATTGATTTGGAATGAGGAAATCTGTAGAAAAGTGATGCGGTATGTAACATCTGGTTTATGTATGCAAATAAATGCAAATATGTTATTTTTTCCCTTTCTTTTGGACACAGGACTAAGCAAGAGAGAAATGATTCCTGAGTAGCTCACCATGAAAAATATTTGATTGGTCCAGAAGTTTACAGCATTTCTATAGAAGTAAATTAAACCCAGCGGAGATCAGTCTTGACAAGCTTATCTGTGGGACCTTGCAGGGCTCTCCCAACACTCATTCAGGTATAGCTGCACACAGCAGGGAAACACTGCCAGACTCAGCAGGCTTCTAACTTCTAGACCACAGCTTACATATCACTGTGCTCTTGCATCTTAAGACCTTTATGAAGGCTATTTCTGAAAAAAAAATTATTCTTATACGTTATACTTTTACTGTATATCTAATATACGTAAGTTTATTATAGTATAAGTATATTATGGTGTATTTTGTAAGTGTATGATAGTATATTGAACAGAATGGACCAATTTTATTTACAGAATAATTAATGGAAGTAGAGGTATTAGAGAAATGATTCTGCCCAGCTACAGTATAATTCAAAAATCTTATATCTTTCCAAAAATAAATCAAAAGCTGTTCAGTAGCAACACCCTGAGGAACTCCTCCAGATTCTTAAAGGCATTTCCTTGCTAGAATCCAAAAATTATACTCTCATTGATCCAAATTTGGACTGAAGTGCCAAGCTATGGCAGGCCACTGCAGTCGACATCCAGGTATATGATGTAATCAGGAATGGTTGCCTCCAGATTTTGTTGTTCTGCAGACAGGCATGGTCTCCTGGAGTAGGGCTTCTACAGTTGCCTTCAAAGGGGTGCAGACTGCTGTCTTCTGGACAATGCACAAGGCAGGAGACCCTCCACAGCCTCTTCACCTCCTGTAAAGAGACTGGAAAGCAGGCCATAGTAGTCTGCATGGCTTCCAAGGGATATTAGGGTTTCTGCAGAAATTAAGCTTTCGCTTAGGAGGAGAAAGGCTTGCAATTGCTCATGGTGAAAAAACAGGTCAAAGGCTTTTTAAGTGACTTTAACCTGTGCAGTATTGCCTGCAGACAGAATTTGCATTTTTGTAAGCCCTTGAGCATCTGAGAGGGAGACTGTAAACTTTAACTTGTAGGTCTTTCACCTAAACCTTCCTATGACACACAAAAAGAATACACAAAACCCCCACAAATAATAGTTTTGGGGCCAATGACATTAGCCATGGAGTGGGTGTCAGGGAGCATCAGCAGCAGGTGGGAGCCGAATGTTGCAGTTGAGGGAGATGGCTTGGGGGATGAAAGGAAAAGATGCATCAAAAAAAGACAGGAAGATAAACCAAAAGCTTGAATAGCAATGACTTAATGAAGAACTTGTCCTTCATTTGGTAAGGCTGAATGCATTGAATATCATATAGAGCAAATGATAAATATAGGTTGAAAATTACTCTTTAAATTATTTTTTTCCCCAGGAAGCCTATTTCTTCAGTAGGTTTAGGTTGCTTTTATCCATATTTAATCCAGAGACAGGCTAGAATACAAGGAATTCCTATGTAACATTCCCAGTGACTACACAAAGAAGAGAGTATATGGTTATAGATCTGTAATTCAGCTCATAGAACCCAATTGGAAAAGACATTCCACCTTGTAACAGGAAACTCTGAAATAGTGGGCCTAGCTTTAGTGTGGGAAAGTTACTTTTCTTCTCTTTCCTGAGGGTTAGAGAGAGCTTTTCTTTCTCTTCCCCTAAATAGGCACATGAAGTGCCCAAAGCATTTCAAAAACAGAAACCTCAACAACAATGCAAGTTTCACAGTCAGCATTTCCAGTGTGCGTACTCCTCAGGTTTAGTCTCAGCTCATCAGGTGCATCCCAACATGCAGCTTCAGAATGGCCAGTGTTTTCAGTATATAAATTGACTGCATGACAGTTTCCACACACACTTTATAAATTTCTCAGTCTGAGTTTCCTATTCCATTCTTTAGGTGATTATTTCAATTCACAGGCTTTTCTTGGCCAAAATCCAGCAGATCCCACTTAATTTTCTGTAGCTACACATATATGTTGTCTACGTAATCAGGAATATTGATTTTATCTGGCCCTTTGTCTTTCCTGAATGTATCAAAAACTGTTTTCTTTACTTGCATTTTTAAGAACAATTTAGAGCGTGTATCTCTGAATTTCTTGTGGCTAATTTTTCTAGCAATGATGACCTCAACTAATTTCCTGTTTTCCGTACCCTCTGATGTCTCAAACAAATAACTAAGGTATTACCACCCAGTGTATCATTGCGTATCATTTGAGCTGTGGTAACGGTGTGTGTGCGTGCTATTAGTCTGTTGCAAAGATGAGCTAACACATATAAGCTTCAGCCACAGTGAAGGAGGGTCAAGCGGAATATGTCTTGCCTCATAGTTGCCAAGGAGTGAGAATATCCTTCAGTTATTTACTGCAGCTCAGCTGTTGCTTAGCCCCTTGGTAGATCAGTTGTGTATTTTGATCCTAGAAACCCTGGAGCTGATTTTATTTCAAAAGAAAAATCAACAAGAGGCAAGAACAGAAGAATTCTCCAGTCCAGACAGAAGAAGCACAAGGAGCCCGAACAAATACTCTTACGTGCTGTTGTATTTCACTCACTCTGCCATATCACAAACAACCTCAGAGTTTTATCTTCTCTCAAAACATGTCCAGCCACTTTCCAACCCCCTCCAAAAAATTCTCAGCAGAAGTTTCCAACCTTGCAAGCTCCCTTCATTATTCTTAAATCTGTGACTTCTTTAGGAGCGCTACTTAGCCACCACGAGTGTCTAAAGAAGATTTGAAGAAATGATGGTTCCTTAAGCCTCCATGCCCACACATCCCCAGATAATGCAAGCTGCCTTTTCCAAGTAGACAAATTACTACAAATTACAAGTTGTTAATGTGAAACCACCCTGTTTTTATGCGTGTGTTCTTTCCTCCACTCATACACTATCTCCACAAATATTTCAGGACCTTTAGCTCTCTCCAGGGAAAGTCTGGAATGCTGGTAACATATGGAGCATTTCTTGAGCCAGTATTCCTCAATACTGAGCTATCCAGTACTGTTTTCTCTTCTATCCCTCATAAATCAGCTGCAAAGCTTTTCTGGATCCTCTAGTGCCATATGCAACACTGGTGAGCTTGAGGGCATACTCCAAGTCATAGCAGCTACACATGTGCTTTTCCTCCTGTTCCTGTTCTGAGCCTTACTATTTTTTATTGTAGCCAAACTCCCATTTCTTCACTGGCCACCATTTCCAATACCTGCCTATTGCTTCTTACTTGTTTGCGTATTTGCACATTAAACTGGCCTGCATCTCTCTCTAGGGAATGCACAGCAGAGGGTCCTTACGCCATCTGACATCTCAAGATGCTGAGTAGTAGTGGGGAAGAGAAGTGGAAGATGCTGGTCTCTGAGAAACAGCATGCTCTGGTCTCTGCTGGTCTCTGAGAAACAGCTCTCTAGTGAGCGCTCTGCTGTTTATACAGACAACTTCTGGATAACATAACCTGGCACAGTAATATGCAGGAAGTAGGTCAGACAGGTTACCTTGGCAGCAATGAAAGGATTTGTTTGAAGGCTACCGGATGCAGAGGGACAGCTATGCCAGCCATCTCTTTAGCACTGTTGTTCAATGGCAGAAGCTGATAGATTCAACAGAGGGACACCATAGTGGCCGGAAGCTGGGACACTTTCCCCATGAGGAGAGAATGAGGGAAATGGGCTGTTCAGCCAGGAGAAGAAATGGTTTTGGGGCACCTAATAATAGCTCCCCAGTACCTATGAGGAGATTATCAAGAAGACAGAGCCAGGCTCTCCATAATGGTGCAGGGTGGGAGGACAAAAGGCAGCAAGCATAAGGCAAAGCAACAGAGGTTCAGACTAGGTATAACGAGAAACTTTTTCACCCTGAGGACAGTCAGGCAAGAAAACAGATTGCCCAGAGAGGTTGTGCAGGCTCTGTCCTTGGAGGCTTCCAAGACTAAGGCCAAAGCACTAAGCAACCCGGTCTGAGCTCATACCTGACTCTGCTTTGAGCATGATGTTGGACTTAGAGGCCTCCTGTGGTCTCCTCCAGCCTAAATTATCCTGTGAGTCTATGATCAGGGATCAGTCCGGTTCATAATAAACCCAGCCCAAATCCAGGCTGCAAGGGGCAGACACAGCTGAGAGCTCACATCCTGGAAAGCCATCCCAGTCTTTTTAGTGCAGACAGAAGAATTAAGAGTTTGACCAGTCCATGGTCTATATAGACAGATTTCATACAGCACAGTGTGTCAAGTGCTTGAAGGATTAAGACATAACTTTCAAGGACAGCAGCTGCATAGGGATCCTTCCTTTATTTTCTCTTTCTAAGGGCCTGAATCTCTAATCTCTCATCCTATCTCTGTCAGAGAAGGGAATAGCCAACATAGCTGGGTCACACTGCCAACTAGCAGGCAGCCTCTCTGCTCGCCTATCAGAGCCCGTCCCCTGCAAAGCTTGCATTCAGCTTCTGGAGTGTTTTTCTCCTGCTGTGTCATTCCGTCCTTCCCCCCTCACTTGATCTTCCCGTCCCTCTTCTCTCAGTGGCAGGATTATAGTACAAGTGTCCTGTTGCTGTTATGCCCTTGTCTGAGCTTTCTGCCTGACTTTTTCCGCCACTCAGCTCTTCTACTTGCTCTGGTAAGTCTGATGAACAACTTCCTTGCTGTCACTGCTTGTTGGTGTGGCACAATGGCCTTAATCTAAGTGCTTCCCTTTGGGATTGTCAGCCCACGTTTTCTAGGAATAGCCTTAAAAGCCTAAGTACCGTGCGGCATGTGTGAAGAAAATAGCCATGTATCTAAGGCCATTGGTGAAAGTGAGAAATGCTTCTCTAAGGAGCAATTAAAAACATTTAAGTTGACTTTGGTAGAGCTTGCCTTTATGTGAGAATAGGGGCCATGGCTGTTTTTCTACAGCAATAAACGGTCGAGACTCAGATGCCACATGAGACATGAGGCAAGTGACATCAGAAAGTCTCTGAATCTAGGTTCTTTCCATGCCTATATGAAAACGTGCAATGAAGCCTCCAAATCTTTCTTTGTTTTATTTTGTTTTGTTTTTTTCGGTACTAGAAAGTTACATGTGTATTCTAAAGCTATTCAAGTGTGGCAGGTAATTAACAAAGCTGATTTTATCGCTGCTTTCTGAAGTAGTACATAGGACAATGTCTAGGCTATAACAAGGCACGTGCATTTTTCTGAAGGGTAAGTGGAGTTACGGTAGTATAGGCCATTCCTGAATTTAATATTTGCTGATTTGAGGTTTTGCTGTAGTTCAGTTTGGTGTAATGTCAAGGTAATGCTTTACGTTTTATCAGCATATGCTATCTATCTGGTGTAATTATGTGGAAGACTTTGTTTTAGAGAACTTGTGCGTGTGTGTGTGTGCGTGTGTGCGTGTGTGCGTGTGTGTGTGTGTGTGTGTGTGTGTGTGTGTGTGTGTGTGTGACTTTTAAGCATAAAGTGCTAAATACCATGACCCATTTTAGAAGTGCTCAAAATAGCTTCTGGCTGCAGAGCAGGTGCCATGTGTCTTTCTGCTGGATACATGGGGAGGCAGGAACTAAATATAGACAAGTTTGTAAACCCTCTAGAAGTTCAAGCTGCAAGAAGGGAAGGATAAAGAAATTCCCATGAGAAGGAAGGGGAAGCTTTCTTTTTTAAAAAGATAAACACAACTCTGTGACAATATACAAACCTGGGCTAAGAAGGGAATGTTTATTTTGTGCTCTGTCCATGCCAGAGTGTCCGCTCTTGCAGGGCGAGAGGCTGGCTGACACAGTACGCTGCATGGGTGACTTTTTCCAGCAGCACAGGAATGGCTCTCACAGCTCTGCTAAATCAGGCTCTGGCTCTTACTGACTAACCTTTTGCTTTAGAAGTACTGACTGACTTCAAAATACAGTGAATGCGAAATGTGCCATAAACGTGAAATGTTAAGGAATATGGTCAGAGCCAAACAAACGCCACCTGTTACCAGACCATACTTAGCAGCACACTTTTGCTCTTGCCTCTAACTGCAGCTCTGGCTATACCGTGTGCATAGCCCATTTTGGGGTCTTCTGGCCCCATGGGCAGATCCACTCACTGCTGTTGCCCTCAAGCATCAGTCTGACTGTGAGATGGCAGCATGGCCAGGCATACTCCTGCAGAGAGGCATCACCCTCAGAGGGATGTCTGCCACTTCCCCTCAGAGACTGCAGCTTGCCTGTGTCCCAAGGTGCTCCACTGCTCTGCTGGTTTAAGCCAAGTATTTTGACTGTGAGAGGAGGTGAATGGAGAGGACACTCTCCTGCAGCCAGCACTGGCCCACAGTGGGGAGACAGTAGCACCCTCTTGCTGTCAGAAGTGTTTCCCACCTCTGGCATGTGGAAGAGAGGAGGAACATTTCTGCAGCCAGGCCCTGGGTCTTGTCCAGGCCATGGCAGCCACAGCTGAAGCGCAGTTAATAGCAACTCTCACACCACCTTTCTGCTGTGACTTGCAGTTCTGTTGCTGCTGCACGTTAGAGTCCAGCAGACTAGCCTGGTTTGCTCTGACTTTGTTGGTGGCAGGAGCAGGCTTAGAGTTTCAAAGGTATGCTGGGAATCAAGGTGGAACACACACCTGGGATCTGGGCTTGAAATTCAGCTGTATCTCAAGCAGAGAGGGCTAAAACTCAAAATGCCATGACTGATATAGGAACAATACATTACCGTAGTATTAACTCTATTTTCCAAAGAAAATGAAAACTTATTAACTAGCTGGAGTGAATATTGTAGGTAGCAACTACAATTGTCTGGGATCACACTTCTATCCAAAAAACAGGACCAAGAAACAGGGTTGTGGAACAGGTCCAGGATTTGTGAGCACAGTAGGAAAAGAGTAGACGAGATCCAAGACTCAAGCTCAGTCAGCTAACTGGTCATTCCCTCGCCTCACTGCATAAAACAGACAAGGCCCTGTTGGACATTTGGAAGCCTGGAGACAACAGTAATGGTAGCAGGAGTCAGAGAAGTCAAGAGGCGGATCATCGAAATTGAGTTTGGTCTTCCTCCTCTCATTCTGTTGGAAGTCAGCTAGGCTCAGCTTGCCTAGTTTTTAGACATTACTGTGTCTAAGACAGCATTCAATGTAAGCACTTTGGGGCATGCCGAGTTTGGCACCATAAGCCTTTTATGGCGTAATAAGAAAGAATGCCTGATATACCTCAAGGTAACAGGCTGGAGCAAGAGGAGGGCCAGGGCCAATTGCAGCAAAATTTTCCAGGATCAAAGGCTGAAAGTGGGATGTTTTCAGCAGACAGTAGCTACTCTGTTTTCCTAACTGTAAATCCTGTTATACTATGAAAGCTGTTACACAAAATAAGATGCAGAAGCCTTAACAGACATTATGTGTATACTGAAAGTAGTAATCAGATCTCTGATTGAAATTCGGACTAAAGGAGAACAGAGTAAAATATTAAAATATTTACTTATCTGTATAATACTCCAGCATGATCCAAGCTGTGAGCACCCTTGAGTTTAAGGTTCCTCACTCTGGATATTTTCTGTGGCTCACTTCTACTTACCACTCCAGATCACTGGCCTAAACATCAGCAGATGTAAATTGCCATGGTTTCAGAGACTGATTATAAACAGTCCATTTCCAGTCAGGGATGATCTAGATTATATTAGAAAATATTTCCTCATCGGGCAGCTTTTAGACACTTTGTGTCCTTGATTCAAAACATCCAGTTCCTCTTTAATTCACCAGCATGTTTCATTTATTACTGAGAAACTCGGTTGATATATGAACCAATAGCCATCGCTGATTTAGAGCCTACTGTAATTTGTTTCTAGCTGCGGACTTAGTGGTTCACTTAGCAGGAAAATTTTAGTTAGCCTGTGCTGATACATGAGTGATGCCATTAGGCCTTGGGAAGGAAGTCAAGGGACAGTGTCTGGGTGCAGTGAGGGCCAGATGCTCTGCAAGGGACAAGGAGCTGGAAGCCAAGTGTGATAACATGTCCAGCAGAACCAGGAGACTCACTGACAAGGAGGCAGGATGCGGAGCAACAAGTCAGGGTCAAACGGGGTCCGTAAACAGTGATCAGGGTCAGGCACAGCCTGACAATCACCCGGCACATCTGCAGCGATGAGGCAGGTCCAAGGGCAAGCTGGGAAGCCAAGCCGGCGGGTCCAGCTCAGGGCCAGAGTTGAGGAGGTCCAAGACTGTGGGCAGACGTCACCACTGCCCAGCTATGATGGACGGGGCCAACAGTGAAGCTGAAAAGCAGCTCCAAGGGAAAGGAGGGGCAGGCCCTCACTTCTAACTTTCTTCACAACAAGCTCTTAGGAGTGAAGGCTCTGGCCTTGGACTCTATCAGCTAAACTCCTTCACTTAGCCAGCTGAACTCCTAGGAGCAGGATGCATTTCAGGCTCTGGCAGCAAGAACCATGTCGACTTGTGCCTTATGACAAATATGATGGGGAGATAGGGAGAAGAGAAATTCATATATGTAAACAGAGTGTTTAGTGATCCAGTTTGCCTTCTATGATGAGTATATTACAGAAATAACTATTTCTTATTAGGGATATGCTTTATGAAACTTTTGTTCTGAAATGGACATTGGAAACTTTTGTTCTGAAATGGACATTGAATTTGTCTAGACAAGAACCAGTGATCCCAGCTTTTCTAGTTGATTGATTGTCAATTGCCAGTTAGCTCAAATTAATTATACAATTGTAAATACTAGACTGAATAGGTTAGAGATAAATACATATTTTGTGGGGCTTCTAGCTTAGCATTTGCAATAATGACACTGAATTTGAATTAATTGGCAATCAATTAAGTCTAGTTAAACCAAGATCACAAACTGTAGTTTAACATTCGCGCTAATTGAATTATTTACGTAAATTGCACGTTAGGTCTAATTTTTCAAAAGAAATTAAACTCAGTATGACACCAAATCATACTGATTGATAGAATTTTAAGTTCACTTTGCAGTAGTATAATGACTATGCCAAAAGCAGGAAGTAAAGAATTAAATCTGTCCATCTGACAGCGTCCATGAGATGAGCTCCAACTATCTGCACAAGCCATTAATGTTGGTGAGTTTTACCTATGGAAGGACCGCAAGAGCATGGTTTTGTAGCTAACATCTTATAGGCAACAAACACATCCTGAGCCTCACTCAAAGCTTTCAGTTGTAGGCCCACAATTAATAGCTGGTAGAGATGATAAAACACAGATGTCCGACTATCTCATCAGTAGGCACAACTAAATAGCTAGACAATGAAATCTTGAGAAATGCTGCCTTAGAAATGGCTGTCACTGCAATTCCAAACATCGCTTTGACTGCTAAGAGTTTAATAATATACACTGAGTCACGTATTGCAATAAATTGCATCTCTCTCCTCATACACTGCCTTTGGTCAAGTTAGTTTATGATTTTGAAAAGTGCAGCAATTTCAATACCATGGAAAATAAACATTACAGTCTACTGAATGGGGAACAAAATGTTACTCTCTTAGCTCCTTGTTTTCAAAGCAAGTTGTCTTTTCAAAAGTAAGAAAGCAACCTCTTACATACTGGAACAGGAGCAACAAAGCAATCGTCTTCCTCTCTTTATTCCTCACCAGACACCTGACTGGCACTATTGTAAGTCATATACTTCAAGGGATAAACAAAAATCAGACTGAAATGGAGAAAGAAAGGGCTCACGGCTATAAATACTATCAAATCTGTAGTCAAGCAGCAGTGTGGACTAGCTCCAGTAACAAGACACAGTCGCATACCCTGCTCCTCTGCAGTACGGCTCAGGAGCAATGCAGCAGTAAAGGCAGCTCAGCCTGTACGCTGAGCTGCTCCTTCTCTAAATTGAGTTTTCAAACTGCTCACGGTCAAAGATGTTAGTCTGCTGCCCCACGCCTTGCAGGACGAGCAAAAGCCTGGGAAGCTCTCATCTGCTTGCTCCTCACCACCTCCTGGGGGAGTTAGAGCAGCTTCAGAATAACTCAGGCACATCTGAAGGTCTGGATCTGCCTGGCTGAGCGTAGCTTTTCAAAAGGACAGGAAAATGCAAACTTCCCACTGCAAACTGGGAACAATTTATGTGAAATTCACACTGGAAAACACCATCAAATACCCATCATGTTACAACTGGTTGTTTTTACAAGGCTGTGATTTATTCTGTATGTTGTATTTTGTCAAACAAGCTGTCAGCAGGCTTTAAGTACAAGAGAAGAGTGATTTACAGTTGTTTATCTTGTTGCAAACTGTTCTTTGCTGTTGTTGTGACAGTATCAAGCCAGGCCATTCACAGATCAAGCACCACGCTGAGCTTTTCACAAGCACAGCACGATTTTTAATTCACTGTTTTTGATTTTGAATACTCCTTGTTGGTGATTATTGATTCAAAATGTGCCAACAGATGAGAAATAGAAAATGAAAATGATGCAAATCTAAAGCAAAGCTGCCCATGTCAATAGCCAGCATCCCAGGTAAACAAACTGAGAAAGTAAACATGTGACAAATAGTGTGTTCAGGGAGAGAAATGGTATAAATATCTGCTGTCATTTTGTGTATGACTGGCAACAAGAATAAGAGCTTTGTTTTTTAAATAGTGGTTTTGTGCAGGCTTTTCCTCTTGGAAAGTATGAAGTTTACTTTTCTCCCAGAAAACTGATCACCTTGGCTGTTTGTTTAAGTGTGACATATTCATCAAGCCAGAGCCAAGGGCTAAGCTGCCATCCTGAAATTCCCCATAAAAGCACTTGTGCTAGACAAGATTTACAAAAAATCAGATGACCAATTTCATGTGTTTAAACTAACCCTGCATTTATTTGCTGTTAGGTACTACACCAAACATGGACAACAACCAGTTGCGTGATCACTGCTCCAAGCAGCAGCTGCTTGGTCCTACAGACAGCATGTCCACCTCGCCTGAGCAGAACGGCCTCGAGGAGCCAAACAGCGAGAAAACTGGGCCCAGCTCCCAGCCACTCACTCCATCTCTCGAGGGCCAGCCGAGCGCCCAGCCTGAACCGACAGTTTGTGACATCTCAGAGGAGCTGAGCCGGCAGCTGGAGGACATTATAAAAACCTATGGGTCTGCTGCTAGTCTGATGGAGCAGGAAAGCACTGCTAAAAGCACCGACAAGTCTAAAAAGGGAGAATCAGCTGGTAACGAGGATGCAGAATACGAAGACGCAAACGAGGAGAGTGAGAAAGAAAAGGCAGCTGGGGATGCTTCAAAAGCAAAAGAGCCCAGTGCCAGCAAGGAGCAAAAGCTGGAGAAGAAAATCCTGAAAGGACTAGGCAAGTACTTTCGTAGCAGCACTGCAGCCCTTCTGTGAGTCATTGCTTAGAACAGAAATAAAAGCATCCTGGTCCTTGCTGTTTCTCACATTAAACCTCTGTCGTGGATAATAGGAACTTCCTAGATCCAATGAAAAGCATGGTGATTGTTACAACTTTTCTCTAATTTTTTTTTTTTTTTAGCACTTACCTAAACAATACGTGTAGGCTATATCAAACATTAGTCTTTTTAAAAAGATGAAAGCTTAGGATTGTATTATATCACGATTCTTATGTTATACTGGGCCACACAAAATAGGTAGCCCAAGCTGTGAGTCTAACAAGGAAGTTACTTCTTACACTAAAGAAAATCTGGTATTTTATTTATGGGTAAGTATATTTTTTTCTACCCCTGCCTCCTCAAGTATGACTTCTCACTGGTCATAACTAAGCTAACGGTGCTACTATGTGGAATGGCCAAGAGAGAAGCTACAGAACAAATTTTCTGTCATGCCCAGGTTATTTTTCATCCAGGAAACCTCTGGACTCATCACAGCCCATATGCTTGTTCTTTCTGAGCGCAGAAACTGGTCCCCTTCGCTGCAGCAGGACTCCATTAATTGAGCTAGAAAGAAGCCTTTACAAGTTTTTGTAAAGTTTGTCCTTTCTGCTGGGCAGCCACTAGAGAGCAATATCGTTACATCTCAGCCTAGCTACATGTAATTTATTTACCTTCTTACCTTTAACTCCTACCAGTCTTCAAGCATCTTATTTGCATAATAAGATGCAAACTCAAATCGAATAGCAGACTACAGAAAAGCCATCACAGGGCATTCTTACAGACAAGGGACTAAACATGGAACATAGCAGTTTTGTTCCAGGTTCCTTGAATGTCCAGGAGAAAGAAAATTCCTCAGTTTCTGTTGGCTAAGCTTTGGTGCAGTTATTGGTACCTCTCCAAGACGAGTGAAAACACTACCAAAGCACAGTTCTCCAGCTGTAGTCGCAACAAGTTTGCATTGATAGGCTTTATTTTAGCTGTCTTGAATTTTTTATACTGGTGGTATAGGGAGAACTTAGTTTGAGATAGACAGTGCCTTTTCTCCAGAGGCAGTACCCCTGGAATGCACTAGAAAGAAGAAAGCAAATTGGCCCTCACAGCCCTTCAGGAAAGAGGAGCATTTGGAAAAGCATGGTCAAGCCCATTTCATCTCAGCTATCCTTATCTCCAGGGATGCCAGGGACCTTTTGAAGTCCAAGAATAAGCAGTATTCAAACTCCAGTTTGTACTCAGGACTGAAATTAATACCAAAAATATCAACCTAGAAGCAGTAGTGGCTAGAGAGTGATTTAGCTGTGTATGTCAAGATAGCTATCGGACTGCTAATGTATTCTCTCTGATACCTAGAATCTCTTCACCAAGTCAGGGAACTGATTTACACCACTATCACATATCCCAGACCTGGTTAGCAATACCTACTGCTCTCTGATTGTTTTCATCCTCACCATCGCCTCTATACCTAACTTATTCTTCTTTACATCTTACATGGGTTGAGCAGCACAGGAGCTGAGTGCAGCAGCTTTAGTTTGCACCTGCAAAGAGATCAGGCTTCTGGGTCTTCTGGGTCCAGGCCCTTCCTGTCATACACCACTCAAATGTACCACATGCATGACCCAGGCATGATACAAAAGTGTTAAATGAAAAGCAAATAATGCGGGGCAAAGCCAATGCTTTTCAGTGTCATTAGATGTCTATGTGCCATTAGCACCTTTAAGAATCCACCCTCATAGCTAGAAGAGCGTACATAGCTATATTCTGGAATAGAAGCAAATTCAAGCACATTTTTTCTTGTGGGGAGAAAAACATCAAAAATCCATAGCAACATGAGCTACAAGCTGCCTCTACCATTAAATATCTGCTTCTTTTTTTAAGGAAAGGAAGCCACCCTACTGATGCAAAGCTTGAACAAGCTGAATACACCAGAGGAGAAGCTGGACCTGTTATTTAAGAAGTATGCCGAGTTGGTTAGTATAGCATCTGTTCTTTTCTGGGCAAACTGTCTATACAGGAAGGCGTAAAAAAGATATGCCATGCAGCATGGTCAGTCTTCATTTAGTAGTAGAGTCTGTCCTGTAAAGTGTATCCACAAATAATTCTGAGGGTTAAATAATGAATTATATATGAGAAGGACAAAAAAGTAAAAGTAAGGAAGACAGGCTTGACTTTGGATTAAACCTGCAAAGGGAACTTGGAAAGCTGATGAGGCAGAATATCTGTAGTTCAAGGTAAACCTATGTAAATACTTCTGGGATAATGGAGCATAACTGAGGGCATGGATTCATCAATCAATCGAGAGACTACAGTTATAATAAAAAAACCTCTTTATTAAATCTGTTTATTCACCATTATTCTTAATATATTATTTTTCATAAGTTTATATATGTTTTTAATACTCTGAGTATAATTTCCTTTTTCAGGGATTTCTAAATCTCTCTCCCTTCTTCAAGGAGAGAGTATTTCTCCTGTTATACAAACTGCTTTCATTAACAGATTATCCATGATTATTTTACACCAAATTCTCATCTCATGTATCCCCAGTGCATTCACTGGTGTTCATATAATCCCAGTTCTTGAAATAATAGGTATTGGAATAGGCCAACAACCTTTTAAACAGTGGTTATTTTAAGTAAGATATCCCGTTAGATAAGTTAAATAAGGTACACACAGAAAGCCTTTTCACTATTAGCATCTTTTCAAAAGAGCGTGATTCTCTTTTTTCTTGCATCATACGTCATTCTCAACAGCCAAACCAAGCAGGTAATGCAAACTCTTCAACAGTGGTTCACACTGTACACATATACATTATTGCATAAAACTAAGCAGTGGAGAATCAGATCCTGTTATTGCAATCTAGGATCTCACACTTACAGTGAGCTCCTGGCAAAGGTGAACCCCCCTGATCATCCAAACCACCTTCATCCTGGCCCACACGCTGACTCTCGTCTGGAGTAAATCCACTGGCTCAGCAGGCGTTGGGACCTTGAAGGAAGGTGTTTTCAGACATTTTCTCTGCAGACAATGCGGGTGCAACAAACTTGAGTCTTATAGCACAGCATTCAAGCCAACACTCAGGCATGGTTAGCGTGTATGGACAGCTAATAAAGACAGGATAGATGCAGCCTTTCCATAGCATTTTCTAAAGCACAACTCTCAAGAATGCCAGAGAACCCAAACTCTGTACTTGTGTCATTCATCCTTCCCGACTCTGAGAGCTGCAGCCATGCCCCTGTTTAAAGAGACCACTACTCTTCAGAAAAACCATATTGGAAGAAGAATGTTGTAAAGGTAAGAATTACAGTAATATCATCAAAGCCTTTAATACGGTTGGAGAAGACAGCAGGTCAAGTTTGTGCCTTAAACTGTTCTCAAATAGAGAGGAAAACAATAGAAATTAATAGCATGTAATTTGTAAATGGGGCTGCCTTGGGCTTTCACAGTTCCTTCACTGTTTGCTTCCTTAAGCAGGTTAAGAAAAATGGAGTTGTGAAGAGGTTCTGCACAAGCCAATTCAGAGAGGAAATGAGTGGAATCTCTGCTTTCAGAAAGTAGTTTGATGCTCCATAGCTGCTAAGGATGGCTGCACTCTTTTCCTTCTGCAAGAAGTGTTAAATGTCTCTGTATTTGTGTCTGTTGATTTAAAACACATATCAGTAATTTAACCAGAATAAAAATAATATGATGTTTAGTATAAAATGTTGGGCAGTAGAAAATCAGAAAATAGACAACTGAGACTAGTCATGAGAGAAACGCAAACATAGTGAAATGAGCAGTCAAAGCCCCTACAACCATAAAGTTGTGCCTATAGCCACGCCAGCTACCTGACTCTCCCTTCTCTGTTCTTTCCACACTTTTTAAGATGGAATATTTTCAGATCAAGGACTTTCTTCTAAGCAGTTAAAGGGCTATATGGCCATAATTTGTACAAATCTTACATATGAAAAGACTGCAGTATTTTTGCAGTTTGTGGAGTACTGAAAAATGCGTGAGCAGAACATTGACTTTATAATTGGTTTTATGCACGGATCTGTCCATGTCTCATCATAGTACTAAACTCAGCTTTCTTTTTTTCCTGTAAAGTTCTCTAATTTTATAAATTGATCTCTGGCAATTTGTACTTTAGCCCACGCTTAAAGGGACTTCATGCCCACAGATTAACTAAAATAGAGCTTCTTCTTTTTTAATGTACTCTCCACTGCATTCAAGTATTGTCAAGAATAGTGCATAAAACATGGCCTGTACTGCCAGTAACCCATGCAGGAGAAAGCTGCTGAAAGAAGAACATGAGGTATTCTGCTTTGTCAGCCTGTGTAATGTCACAAAAATAAATCAGTTAATAAATATAACTAAAAGCTTGTTGGAAAAACACTTACACTGCTCCCTCAATGTGGCTGAGGGGTGTAGTGTGATTAATAGCTTGTCAGCAGCTAATTGTAGCAGTTGCCACTCTGCCTGCACCCTCTTGCCCATCCTAATTGTACACTTCAGGCCACTTTTTGCTTTTACTGAGTTATTTTCCAGCCAGATCAGCTCTCTGCTCTGGTTAGCCACGTGCCTGCATGGGTACTTGGTCTAGCACAGCTCAGGGGATGGTGCAACTATGTGCCCAGCTGAGAGGGGTGCTGGCAATGGCTTCAGCTGGATTAAACAGTAGTGCTGTTAGCTGTGGCTTCAGAGGCTACCTCTAAATAGGGTCCTATGCAAAGCCCAGATTTTTGCACAGTCACCTAGCTATACGCTGTTTAACGGTTAGGCCTGGTGCGGTCTATAGCAATGAGCACACCAGAAAACGCCTGAGAAGGCATCAGAGAACAGCATGGGCTATATTCCCTAATAGTCTGTGTGAATGAGGCTATGCCCTACGGGGAGAGGGGAGGAAGCGAGTTTAGGCATTTGGACGCAAGCCGTGCCACACTACTCACCATCAGAGAACGTTTTATTCGCTAGTACTGATGTAGCCAGAGTGATTGGGGCTAGCAAAGCAGACTGTACTTTATTTTAGCTTTTGCCTACAAACCCCCGTTGCATAATCCCTTGAGACTGGCTTAGTTTCAGAGGACCTATGAGGGTCTTGTGAGCTCTGAGTGCAAGAACTATACAATAGTAAATAAATGTGAATATTGTCATTGCCTGCAGTGGGCTCAAGATAAAACTTTTTTCCTAAATTGAGAATATCTTTCTCTTGGCCAGCCTGCAAAAATAAGGATTCCTTCTATTTGTAGTTAATTTTAGCTAATGTATCATTAATTGTTTCTCATAATTTACCCTTGAGGACCATTTTGTCATTCCTATTTACCAGTGAATTCCTTTCTTCAATGCAAAAGTAACATCTTAGATAGTCCTGTGAACTTTCAAATGCAAGTTTCTAGAGCAAGTCATTTTTAAGAAAAAAAAAAGAGTAAAAAATGCTTGGAAGACTTTTCACATCATGATTAAGACTTATTTCATTCTCAGCCTGCTATCTCCAGCACAGCTTGAGTGAATCATCTAAAATTTGGACACAGCATTATCTGCTAAGCACAGGCTGCGCATGCAAAATGTGAAGCAGAAAGAACCTTTTTTGTGTTCTTAAAAGGGAAGGGGAAGGGACCAAAATCAAGTTTATAAAGGAAAACAAATGTCAGCCTTAATTACAGAGATGCTATTTTTTCCCTACAATGCTAGAAAAATGGTTTCAGCTAGTGCAGCTTGATTAGATGTAAAAGCTCCTATTCTATCTACCGGGGTAAAACCACACAACAATACACATGCTGAAAGTTGAGCATAAACTGCAAATATACTTCAAGCTGGTGATAGCATTGCTTTGTAGTATGATTAGCTATGATTTGATTCATAATACACAGAGCTCTGTACTGTAGGCATAAATTACAGAACATCTGCAGAAAACAGAACCTCAAGCGGAGAAAGTGTAAAACATTATTCCTCATAACTGTCTTCCTGTTTGAGCTGTATATCATTCACCTGCACTCACAAACTTTCCCAGTCATACTCTAGGTAATAATTAATACTAATTACACCATATTATTATATGATGTAATGCTAATAATAACATTATTATTAGAGTTTGCATATTGCAGCCATCAATAACTAGAATATATCTGGTCTTTAGAAATGTTTTACAACTTATATGTACACCTGTAATACAGAGAGGAGGCCTACTGCGGGTTGGAATGGAAGAAAAAGAAACATTTAAAAGCTTCAGAGGAGAAAAGCTTCTGGGTATTTCTGTTCTTGTATTCATTTGCGGTGCACCAGATTTTTCAAAATAGCCAATAACAGGCATGTGTCAGAAGAAGCAACCAGTCTTCTGTGGGGCTGCTATTAGCAATTCTGTTGCTCCTCCTCTATATCTCCCCACACAAATACACACACCCTGCCATCTCTTTAGGGAACCAGAGCTATGCAGCCACAGAAATAACAAGTTCCCAAGTAAACTGCATGGCCCGTCCATACTTTCTTCAGAAGTTTCATACAGCCTAGAGCCTGAAAGACTCTTGATTCACGTAACCAACCACCAGACATGACAAAAACCTTCAGAAACACAACTATGAGCCCTGCATGCTTCCCAGGGCAAAAGGAGCCAGGCGAAGACAAGGTGCCCACACCTTTTTTAGGGGAACAGCCCTTTGGAAGAGCATTCTGTCTCTGATGGCAGCAAAGTTCTTGGAAAGGCTATGTTTCTGGTCTTTGGTGCCTTTGTTGTTGTTGTTGTTTTCAGAAGCTTCCTGGGCATCTAGGAAGTCTGGGGAATTATTTTTCATGAAGCCACAAAACCAAATGAATAGATGTTGGGTTATGTCACGGTCTGCAGAAATTTCACTGCATAAAGCTCTACCTACTGCTCTAGCTCTAAACATTAAAAAACATAAAAACAAAGTGGTACCCTTCAAAATAAATTCATTTCTCACAAGCTGAAGAAGAGAAGGCTGAAATGAGATAACAAGAGTATTAAAAATTACCTTCACCCGCTCTCACTACAGCATGCGTGGGACTCATAGCAAGCAGGGTTGTGACTTTCCTCCAAGTCACTAGTGCTGATAAATATAAAACATTTCCTAAGAGGTTAAGAAAGCATGAGGCTTTTCTGAAACCAAAGAGCTCATTTTCTTTTCTTTCGTTTTCCTTTTTGTTTTATTTTAATCCCTAGCTTGAAGAACATCGTGCTGAACAGAAAAAGCTCAAGTACCTGCAGAAGAGACAGGCACAGGTCATCAAAGAGAAGGACCAGCTGCAGAGCGAGCACAGCCGAGCCATCCTTGCCCGCAGCAAGCTCGAGAGCCTGTGCCGGGAGCTCCAGAGACACAACAAAACCCTCAAGGTTAGTAGTGGCCTTCTCAAGGTGCCCAGCAGTTTGAGGGAAGGCACTGGTACTTCACCATGTTGCTTGAATATCAAATCGAAAGGAACATTTACATTTGCACATACTATATGTAATTATATATAGTATTCAGTCTTCAGTCTAGTCTTCAGGCCTGTTTGCACCAAGGCCCCTTAATTCCTTCTTTGGAAATATCTAACCGCTTTTGAGTGTTGGGTTCACCTGCATGAGCTGTAAGTCCTTCCTGTGTTATCAGGGAGCTTAGCGCAAAAAAATCAGTAGTAATAACAGACCAGTACTGGAGAATTTGCTTTGGTAAATCCCCATCTCCCTTTTGCTAGAGATTACTACTGTGTGTCAGGCTTGGCTGTGAGAAGTACACCTCTCACTCACAGTCTGGCTTGAGCCTGTCTTTATCAACACTTTAAGCTAAGGCACAGGACTGAAAAACGGAGAGGCTGGGGCACAGGGGGCACAGGGGGCACAGGCACATGCTCCCTTGTGCTGACTGCTGTGGGAATCGCAAACTGGGGCAGTGGGGTGGAGCAGACAGCTGGGGAAATTCATTTTTTAAGACATAGCAGCTAGATTTTCCAGTACTTATCTTCTGAGATCTCTGGGACTGTACATGTGAATACGTGTGCTTCGCCAGAATAAAATATGAACAAATGAAAATAAAATATGAACAAAATACGAGCAAATCTAGTGATTTGCTGTAAAGGATTCAAGGAGGCTGGTGGGTTTTTTTCATACAATTTGAGCACTTGGGCATTTGCAAACGATCTGTGAGAGTTAATCAGGCAAGATATTTGCTTCAAGACATCAAGCCTCAAGCCAGGAAGGATGCTGCCAGTTAGCAGAAGTTGTCTGGACTGTGAATATCAGTTTGAAAAGGGAATTTTCAGGAGTGTCAAAGGGCTGAGATCTATGCCATGTCTCCTGATTCCTTGGTGCATCATGCCGTTTAAATGTGAAATTTATAATATGATTATGCTTTTTGAAAAGTTATAGGTTCTAGAAATATATTTCTGGTGTGATCTTCCTTTTCTGAGTACAAGTTAATGAGGATATTATTATTATTATACAAAAAGCATCTGATTTGATCTATTCAAAATCTTTCTTTAGGAGGATATAGCAATGTATAGAATTACATATATGAATTCTCAGAAGCAAGAATCTCACCTGATTTAACCTCCATTAACTGCAACAGATTTTCTTTCACTTCCACCAGCTCTGGAGTTGGTCTTCAGAGTTTAGCTCTAAATTTCCTTCTATCCTGCTAAGATTATAGCTGTGAGAGGGAATAGACATGTCTAAACACAGACTTTGCACTAATAGGACAAAAGCAGTTTAGCAGATACTTAGGAAAGCTAGAAGCAAATCTCTGTGTGGCCAGTTACAGTAGCTCAGAATTGGTTGTGTCAATTGAATTTGTGCCTGTCATTTGTACCAAACCTGGTGCAAATTGAGCTACACTTCAGTATTGATCCGCACTGATTGGCTGGACCATCTTTGGGCAAAAGCTCTCACCAGAAATACAAAGTGTTTTCAAGTGATTTAAGAGTTCAGTGCTTCACAGGAACTTAAATGAGATTTTTTAAAAACAAGTAAATCATATGCCCTAAACTGCATCTGAAGAAATGAGGATATAGAGAAGAACTAATAGTTTTCATTGAATGCCTTACACCGTCTCCCAGCAATTGTATGCTTATTAATCTCACTATTAGGCAACATCATTTTTCCTTTGTCTTTGCATTGAGATAGTTCATTACACATTTAATCTTTACATTTAGGCAAGTCTTTTTCCAACATCTTTCCATTTGTCAGACTGTTTCACTCTGTGATTAGGTCACCTAAATACATCTTTTCTATCAATTTCAGATTCAGTTCTGTTTTTTCCCCCTTCGCTATGCCAGGTGAGCAGATAAAAGATAGTTACACTCTTAAGCTGGGTACTGCGTACCAGGAAAGGAACCTGAACCGATCTTTTAACGGGAAGAAAGGTTTCTTTCTTAGAAGCTGGAGACCTTTTAAGAGACACAGAATATTTAGCCTTTCTCTGATTCTTGTGCTTTCAGCAAAAGGAAGCAAAATTAATAATAAACATTAAAAATAATAAACAAAGGCATTTGACATCTTTGTCCAGCTTTGTCTCTCTCACAATTGTAGCACGGTTCTTGGAATATCTGCCTTTAAGCTTTCGCTTCTAGACATCTGTGAATCTTCAGAATCTCATCTTCTGTTCATTTAAATAAGTGTAATTTTCTTTTGCTTATGACTGTACTGGGACACCTCAAAACAGGAGAATCCACATGTGTTATTTTTAAAATTCCATGCTTAAGTCATTTTTATTTTGTTTTTGGCAGGACAGAGAAGCTGACTCATAATTTTTTAGCACTTAGGATTAGCACTTTTACAAAGCATGGAAAATAAAACCTGTAGGAGATTGTGTCATTTCAATAGCAAAGGAGAAATCTGCCTATCTAGATTACAAATCTCCTTGGACTTGCCATGTGGTACATTATATGCACATCACGTCATGTAAATGTCATCTTCACTCATTTAGTGCATGGAATTCCCATTAACTGGAGATCGGTGCAGCCAAGTGGTGATGAATATGCAATGCAAAGCTGCACTGAAAATCCAGAGTGCCGACCAGAGAAGAAAATTCTGGTTAATATTGGATGCTGGCCTCAAAATTTTACTTACTTACAGTCCAGCCATTCAGATTATTTCCTTGCAGTTACACTTCACAGCAGAAAACAGATGTTTGATTCTCTCTCCAAGAAAAGCAGAATAAAAGTTCTTGAAATAACAGAATGTATTCCCACTGCAATACAGAATAACTCTGCTAATATCAATAGCAACTCATTTCGCTATATCGTGTTCATATTTTGCCAGCTGTCTGACAGTTTGGTGGCTACTTAGTATCATGCAGTGACATGACTCTCTCAGTCCCTTGTCCTTCCTGCTACCAGACATTAAGCAGTGAAAGACTTTCATACAAATGCCACAAGCATCAGTAGCTTTGATTATGGGCTCAGCTCCAAATTGCAGAACTGAGGCTCAAACCACACTGCCTGGGACTGGAGAGAATGGTTCACTGAAAATGTAGAGTCTGCACACGTATCACCTCTGCCAATATGACTTCAGCAGACTAAAAGTTTTCTTGATTTGCTTCAGAGAGGCATCAGGACCAGAGATAATCCTGCCTTTCTATTTGCAAATTATTTTGCATTCCAGTGATAAATCCCAGACTGTAAAATATCCTTGTCATAATTTAACAAGGTTTTATTCGATGCATTTTTATATTTTTAGCAGTGAAACACAGGAGAGTGACGTCAGTATCATAGCAGGATATGACGCTTCCTTGGAGAAGTTCAAAAGCCACCTGGACATGATCCTGTGCAATGTGCTCTAGAGGACCGTGCTTGAGCAGGGGGGTTGGACTAGATGATCTCCAGAGGTCCCTTCCAACCTCAGCCGTTCTGTGATTCTGTGAGAGCTGCTCTCCTTGGCCCAGTGAAGAGGCAACAAGTGCAGGTCCCTGCACAGTGCCGTAGACACATAGCTGCTTTTCCTCTCTGTCAGCTCCTCTCATCCACACCCACCCTTAAGTCATAACTGCGATCTCAAGGATTTAAGAAATTGCTGCTCTTCTATGAGAGATTGTGAGGAGCTCTCTAGGGCACTCCCCAGGCCTCCCCCTCCCCCCAGGCAAATAGGCTCTGGCTTTTCCTCCTAAGGAGAAGAGAACTGTGCCCTGCAACAAAATGCTTCGTGTCTTTCAGCATCTTTAACCATGACTTTTTTTATTCTCTTTGTGCTCAATATAATTATTCCTCTTCTGAAGAAAAAATGAGCAGGAGGTAAGGGCCTGTGTGTTAATACATGCGCTATTTTTTTTAAAAATGATTGCTACTCGTAGGATGTCTCATTTCACCTTGTAACAAAACTGGTGTGACTTACAGGCAATATACAGAGATTTTTTATTCTATACTCAGCTGGATTCGTTACTCCAGTGAGCTTTAAATCACAGTAGTGTCACAGTTGTATAACACTGTTTGGTGCATTGAAATAATAACGTGTTTTTGAGGAAGGGTGTTTTAAAGCCCTAGAATAGAACTCCAAACACGTAAGTTTAATTTCCTACTCTGTCTTCGACTTCTTGAAGTGAAAGAACCTGGCCACTCTTCTGCCTGTGCAAGTCATACATCTATACAATGGAGGACAAAAAGAAATGAGTAGTTTTTTAAACAATATATCAGCAGGAAAATGGAGTCCTGACTAGAGCAAAACTATCTAAGAATTCAAGTTAAATTTGGCAAAGTTTCAAGCAGAAATAAAAAGGAGAAAATTGTTTTGTAAATATTCTCTTTCAAAAGACAAGGAAATGTTTCATTTTGGGAATGCTAAAACAGCTGATGTAAGACATCTTCTAATTAGCATTTTAAATTCTATTTTGGAACGGCATTTATGTTTCAAAATTGCCCTAAAGAGATAAACAAAAAGTATTAGAAACAGGACACAGCTTAATTTCTGGTGAAGCAACATGTTTCAGGCTAATTCAAAACTATTCTTAACATTTGTTGCCAAAAACTTGGGGAGTTTCCCTTTCATCTTGATCCATATTTTTTGTGCATCCAGTTTTCCCAAGTATCAAACAAGAACACTCCAAATCACTTGCCCAGCTCCAGCTGTAATGCTTTCTTCCTCTTAAGAGGGAAAGTCCTTCTGGGCTCATACTTTACTTCACTGTATTTGCAAATGTGCACACATGTTCTTGTGAAAAATGCAGAGCACAGCAAGGTTTCAGAGTGATTTCTGTGCACTACTATTATTATTAGCACCAGGAGTTCCAATAGCTTTCCTCCTGTCATCTATGACATTGTCATCTCTATCACTTCCAGTTCAGCAAAAGGACAAATGTCCTCTACTTTGAACAGCAGTTGTTCAGGATCAGTCTTGTGTTTTGCATGCTAAGTGGAAACTGGCTCATTTAGCATTCATATTACTTCAAAAGTAGGACCTGAATCAATACCTTTTACCTCACGTTTGCGATATAAATTACGCTTCATTAGAGTCAGCTAAGGCTTTATTCAAATATATTTATAGAAAATATCCATCTGCAGTGTTATCAGAGATTTTTGTTTAAATTACTATGATGGTAGCTGAAACCTTATTAAAGTATGCCACATACATACTACAGAGTGTTTTCTCAATGTGGTTCTGGCATGATTTGCAACTACAGGAGCTACGGTACTAACCATTGTATATACAGATTACCCTCCCCAGAAGGAGAGACTGCCCTGGAAACAACCAAGTAGGAGATAAAAATAGTCCATATTTCTTGAGCAAAAGCTATGAATTCAGATTCCTCCTGCATTCTCTTTTATATTAAAAAATCCAAACCAGAATTTCACTAATTGGTAAAAAAATTAACCCACCAATCTTTCTCCAGGCAAAAATCTGATTCGCTGTCATGACTCTTTAAGAAATGGCCTACAATTTTTCCTTGATTCTACCACCTACTAAATTAGTCCAAATCTTAGTGCCAGTTAGAAAATAGTAGGGAAGGAAAACTGAGGAATTGAGAGGGATTCTATAGAAAGCAATGAATTTCTCCTAAAAATTGAAATCCCAAAGACCATAAATTTGTTATGAGGATTTCTAGTTAACAGGAGGCATTTTTAAAGGGTGACTTTTCAATTCAATCAACAAGAGTTTTGATAAAAAACCTTTGACTACTTCTGCTAAATATCTTCTTCCAAAGCAAAAACTTGCTGCAGTATCAGGAGTCAAGACATGCATGAATGCCCTCTTTTCCAAGTTTGCTCTGATCTGAGTACTCTGCTCTACATCCATCTTTATAAATGTGAATTCTCAGTTCCCTAATTTTTTCAAGACTACTGTGTGATTTGTTCGTAAATTTAGAATCCTGCCTAACGCTGGAGTACAAGAAAGAAAGAAAACCTCCGAACAGGAAAGCAAACATGTATAATCCTTCAAAGAGAGCCCTTACAGTACTCTGAAACTCTATCTTTTTGGAACTGCTTATTATGCATCTTACTTATATTTCTGCACTCTCTACAATTTAAACAACAGGAAGAAATGATTCAACGAGCACGAGAGGAAGATGAGAAGAGGAAAGAAATAACTAATCATTTCCAGGGCACACTTAGTGAAATCCAGGCTCAGATTGAACAGCAAAGTGAAAGGAACATGAAGCTGTGCCAGGAAAACACGGAGCTGGCGGAGAAACTGAAAAGCATCATTGATCAGTACGAACTCAGGGAAGAGGTGAGAAAAACACGCAGCCTTCCCAAAAAGGCAGAGCGGGAAAGCAGCTTTGCCAGGGAAGAGGGCCCATATAGCACCATCCTGCCCTCCCCATTTGCTACCGTTTCCCTATTTCGTGGCGGTAAAGTGGGTAACCTGAACAGCACTTTGTGGTCTGATCTGGAGCGCGCTAGAAGCAAGTCAAGGGGACTCAGCACAGCAAAAACTGGCAGAGAGGGGTTCGGCCTGGCAGGCGACGACTTTCTCAGTGCTGGGGAGTGGAGCTGAGGCACGTGGGGTGCCACTCACGGCCCTTGTCCCCTGTGCCCAGGCCTCTCCCTCTGGGCCCTTGCCCACCCCGGGGCCGCAGCCTGGGGGTGCAGATGGGGCCCCCAGCGCAGATGCAGGGCAGAGCACAGCTCTCAGCTCCTCACACATGGGTTGCTGAGAAGCCCTGATCTGATGCAAATGCTTCGACTCTTCCCTAGAAGCAGAAAATTAATAACAAGGATAAAGGAGGCCCCCTGCATCTGAATAGAGTCTTTTTTGCAGGCCAAATGTTCACCATACAAACTAGCAGATAACAGACAGATGGAAAATTATTCTTCCTGTAAACATTAGAGCTGGTCAGAGAATTTTGACACGCAAAATCCTCCAGTAAAACCTCAAACTACCGGATTTTTTTTGTTTTAATTTCATGGCAAACCCTAGCAAATATCACAGTGGGTCTTTTTCTTGTTTATAAATACATTTATTGTGAGTCTCAGTACAACCAGACAACATTATCCTACTGAATAAAACATAAGTAATCTGTCCTTACAATCTGGAATGTCCGGTACACTCATTTCCAAATCTGTTACCTCATGTATAAAATCTTATGCTGCAGGAAGAAAATGGGCATTCCTATCTTGTGCTTTCTATCTGAAGAAAAGTATAAAGCAAAGGGATGTGCTCAGAATAGTTACTACTGTGAATTTTATCCAAATGCAGCAAAAGTGAGGAGGGCCATCAGCAACACTCACTTCAGGAAGGTCACTATGGAGCCAGATGCTTTACAGGGCAAAAGAGACCCCCCCAGTTCCTCAGGCCTGATGTCCTGCTCATCACCAGTCACATAATTCCACCCAGACACTCCAGGCCTCCATTCGGGGTGTGAGGCCAGAGCAAATGGGACGAATTGGGCATGTATCTATAGAGAGGACGGTATGAGCTGCACACATAGTCCCAAGTACTGCAGATGCAGGCGCAGTATGTCTTTTCACACGTTTATCTGCACAGTGGCTTAGGTCTGCTGGCCACTTAAGAGGCTCCGAAAAGTGTGTGTCCTGCCAATTTATCACTGATGAGCAATTATTTGAGCTTAGATTATCCTGGATTATACTGATGATTTCATATGTAAACTGCAGGTCCCAGCACTGGAAAAGGTGCCATGGGTGGGGGGTTTTGCTATTTTAAGTCAAAATAAGTAACATAAACAGGTTTCTCTTCCTGTGCAAATTCTGGCACAGTTAGTTCTTGTCAGCACTGTAGTTTTTTTAGAAACTGCAATAGGTTGGGAGTCTTACTGTTTTGCAATATTTTTGTCTTATGAGTGTTCCAGTAGATAGCTGTACATGTGTGAGCATGAAAGCCTGTGTACATAATTGAACCCGCACATTCAGCAGAATTTATTCTCTTACAGCACCTTGATAAAATATTTAAGCACAGAGAACTTCAACAGAAACTGGTGGATGCCAAGTTGGAGCAGTCTCAGGAAATGATGAAGGAAGCAGAGGAGCGACACCAGAAAGAGAAGGAATATGTACCTATCTTTCTAATCTGTCTGTCTGCCTTTAGTCTAACAATAGGCCAAAATCAGCCCTGCATGCTATTCCACTAATATATTGGTTCTTCAGGTCTGAGTTGTAACACAATAGCAGGGAAGCAAAAGAAGTTGTTATTGCTACTGTCAATGCTCGCTGTAAAGGAACATCCTCTGAAAGGCAGCTTTCATTAGCATTTACAGTTTCTAAAGCAAACTATAGAGCAGTAGGTTAAAGCACAGACTGCTATAGCTTACTTGCCATTATTATAAAGTGATTTCACCAATATGCTTGGTCAGACAATGCCATTAGTTTTCAGACTGCACTGATACTTGATACTCCAGCTCCTCATACGATAAATGAACACATTTAAACAATGAGAGAGAACAAGGTTATGTTATTAAAGCAAGTGCCAGCATCCCTCAGGGAGCTGGCAACAGTTATCTGCCCAGGCTCAGAGCCTCCCCAGATGTTCTTCCATGGAGGTGGCTTTGCTAGGAGAGGAGGCTACACAAGCTGCTGGCCTCCTCTTCTCTTTTGCAGATGTTACCCTCCCCACATTGATCTGCCAATGACTGTTTGAGGCTGAAATTGCCTGGGTTAGTTAAGCAATTTAATTTGCTGTTCTACCCCTGGTGAGGGTGATAACCCCTAGGAGGGGTCAGCAAGGAGCAGCTCCAGGCAGGACATCCCCACCAGGCATGGCAGGATCCGGAGGCGGACACCCGTCTGTGGCTTCATGCATTTTGACTTAGTTGCACCAAAAGTATTTTCCTCAGGCTGCCTGGTAAATTCATAGTAACACTAATATCTACCAAGGATCAATGTTGAACACTGACATTTGGTCCCTTTTCTCAGCAGTGACAGCAGCTGAGACTGCTTGGAGGAAGCATCAGGGCTCTGATCAGTGGGAAGGAAAGCAGCACCAATCCTGCAGCTAACTCAGGAGCAGCATGAGAAAGGTCGAAAGAGAGGATATTTATCTCCTCCCCATATCTGGAAAGAGATATGTCACTATAGGCATAGTCAAAGTATCCCAAAATAAGGATGAAAATGTGTGGCTCTAAACACTGTAGATAGAGCACAAGGGAAACACAACTAATACCTCTTATCAAAAATGGCTTATAAGAACATTTATTCCCTTTCTCTGCACTACTCTGGTAGCTGGGAGACCCACTCCTGCTCAGCTATACTCACAGCTAGAAATCGAGAGGGAAGAGGAGCCAGGATTTCCCCAGTTCCGCATCTACATGCTGCTGTCCCAGCTGAGTGTTCACTTTCAGTGTAGGGCCTATATAAAGCTAAAACCCAAAATTTCTTTCATGACAATTGATCCTTTGCAGATTCACACCCCAGGAAACATTTCCAAGAAATCCCCTGCAATCACTGAGTTATCTGTAGCTTTTTATAGCTATAAACCAGCTCATTCTGACTCAAGTCTAGCTGGTCATGGGCAAGCAATTAGTTACAATTACCCATGGCTACCGCCACCTGGCAAAACGCAGGTTTTACAAAAGATCTGAGCACCTCTCTCACAGAGATATTCTATCTAATGAACTCAGAAAGCCTGTCCTACCAGTAACACTTACATCAATATCTGGCATTGAAGACCCTTTGCTGTACCTGAAAACCTCAGTTTCCAAGTGCTCCAGATAGCAAATATAACACAGTAGGCAAATTTGGGCTTACTCTGGTGTGATTGTGAGCTTTGTTACTGAGTCCCAAATTTCAGATACTGAGAAAAGAGATGTCCAAGACAGGACATTGGCTTTGTGGAGAATTAACATATACAGTCTTGTATCACTGACTTTTCTCATTCCCTGTGACATTGCCTTGTAAGGCTCCAGTGACCCACTCCATGTGCTGCCTTGGGGCTTGTACCCACTTGTTGGAAAGGTCTCCAGAGGAACGGCAAAGCAACCTGGGGAGGAGGCTATAGTGAATCACCCAGCGTTTGCTGCATGTAGGAAACTGAGCTTACAGAACGAGTAGGCCCCAAAGAATATGAGCTTTGGGGCTATCTCTGTTGCCTGTAACTGGCCCTGTTTCTAACCAGCTCTGTGTATTTTAGGCAGAACTGATATACACAGTTTTGTTCTTTTCCTTTCTTACAAAGCCATGAAAGTCATCATAATCTAAATCCGGGAGTGGGAGATATTCTTTGTGGCTCTGCTATATGTATGATTAGCATCTATGGAATAATAGGTTCAAAAACAAGCTAAAAAGCCATAAAGTAGTGGGTGTATAATGATATACATTGTGTTCAAATAATTTTATGCGTGCTATCCAAGCTAATGCTCAAAAACCCTGTCTTTGAGGTAGTTTGGTAATGTATCACTAACATCACCTCAGAGCCAGGTAGATTTAGCCAAAGAAGTTAAGTGACTGGCCAAAAGCCATGCAATGAGTCAGTATCAAAGCAGGATTAGCACGTCATGATTCACCACCGGTAGCCCAGCACCCAGAGAACTAGCCTACACTTGTCTCCCACCTTAATCCTGTTGCTGAGCTCTTAGTTCCACCCATCCAGCTGCTCCATGTATGTGTGTGCATATATCTATCTATATGAAACTGAGGTGTTTTTGACAGTTGTCTCATGTAGTCCTCTCTCATAGTTGTACCTTTTTCTAGCTCAGCATTGTGCAAAGGCAGTACTTTTCCTATGAAAGCCAGGATGCTGAAATGCTGTAAGGCCTTCAGCACTATAAAACAATTCTCTCCATACCACTTTTTACATCCTTGTACATCACTTTGCTGCAGGATTTTTCAAATGTTTTTAAAAGAAAATTTGTGTATTCTTTCATCTATGTGATTATTCCTTCAAGGCTCACTTTGATGTCTTCCTATGCAGTTCTTCCATGCAGGAATCTTTGCTCCTATACAAACTACTTTACCTCATTCAGGGAGAGATGTCCCCTTGAGATGTAGACCTTTGTACATCACAGCTTAGTAGGCTGTGGTCAGACAGGGCATCTCAGTGCTGGTATGATTCACTCTATTCACACAACAAAGAATGTGATTCTCTAGACGAGGAGCAGTGGTTCATACTGCGTGGCCTTCCCCAACGATCAGTCTGAGCTAAGGATGTGATTTCACCATCATCCTCTAACTGGTCAGCACTACTTGGACCTCCTCAACATACAATGGGTTTCTGGCACTCATAACACAAATTTCTATGTGCAGTTAATTGCAGTTTAGAGCCCATGTGGCTTTCAAGTGCATGACTGGACGGTATCGATCAGATGCCTACACAACTGAAATTTGCAAACTCCGGTAGTAAAAAGGGAAGCCTAATTTTCACTAAGCCAGTTCGTAGATCCATGTCATTAAATGAGAGTGTATGTTCTTTGGGGCTGGCTCTTTCAGTCCTGAGCATGATGTGACTGGGCCTCCAGCAGCTCTCATAGCTCTAAGAATATAGTGCAACTTCACCACACTTAACTGCAGTGGTGTTTTGTAAACACCACGTGCAATATTTATCCATTTCTTTATAGTTCAGCCTCCTTGTTACCACTTCATAGACTATTAATAAATGTATCAGTTCTCCTGACTCAGTTTCTCCCAGCCTGGCATTTGCAGATGACCTCAGGCTGCATAAGAGCGCATGCTAATTCAAGCAAGCCTCTCTGTGGCTTGCTTCCATTGCAGGAGGGTTTCTTCTTAGCTCTTGGATTTTAACTGGCTACAGAAGTTATGTGGGTCAATAGGAAAGAAGGATTTCATTAACAAGCAAAGGAAGTAACTTCTCTTTCCCTTCTCTGTCCATCTGTCCATCTTACATCTGTTGTACTGTGGCAGAAGACTTTGGGGGAGGAAGGAACGACACACGGGGACAACCTCTTCACTTCCCAGACGCAGCTGGTTACCCTCGTGCAAATTTAAGCGATAAAGATCAAAACCCAATCCTTGGAATGAATGACTGGCCTAGAAACTGCGTGGCTCTGAAGGTTTTCAGAGCATTTTCATTAAATCATTAAACCCAAACACCCTGTAATTCCCCCAAAAACATATAGATATCAAAAAAAAGTAAAACTTAAAAAAAAAGACTTCATCTAAACTTAACAAAAAATTTAAAAAGATTTATGTATGTGTAAAACTTACTCTTTCTCAGGAAAGAAACTCAGAAACTGAGGTTCATTTCACCTAGAGCTATTCATTTCATCTCTTTTTACTGGATATGACATGCTGACACCACATATTTGAAATTTTGAGATTTCAGTCAACAAGATTTAAACTCAATAATTTGACTCTTATCTTCACTGAAGCCAGCATCAAATTAAAATACCAAAATAAATATCAAGTGGCAGATGAAAAACAGACAGAACGTAGTGTTTCTTCATACAGTGCATAGTTAAGCTGTGCAGCATTCTTGCCCAGGAAATTGTAGATGCTGAAAATTTAATGGGTTCAAAGCAAAAGGCCAAATGGATGGAAGAAATATTTTTGTAGGGGTAAAATATATATAGGCAAAAAGTGTAATTTAAATAGTCTCTGTGCTGCAAATAGGACAGAGAGAGAATTCACTATATCTCACTTGTTCAATCAGTATTTTTAGGTGCATCCTCAGCTTTTTTGTCAGGTGGTATTCAAGTAGTTTTTCTGTGTTACCTCCAACACAATGGCTAGTATCAAGGTTTTTACAAGGGATCAAACACATTTTCTGTGTGCAGTTTTACTCACTTTCACTTCCAAAACAAGAGTTAGATCTGTGCACTTGTATATTAGACTAACTCTCACTCTCAATATATTTTTCAGAGCCCATCTGTGCTATTTTAAACGGTACAATTTGTTCCAACAGCAGAGAGTCTTACGGTAAACTAAATTGTTTATATCTCATTTCTGAAGCTATCATCACTAGCATTTTTTTCTAAAATAGTTTTTCCCTCACTAGTAAAAGTAATGCTTCATAAATGTTCGGTAGATGAACTAAACCATTTCTTTAACACTTCAGTAAGTGTTTCCTGCTTTTAGATAAACCTACCGCTAGGATATTACTATGCACTTTGGAACTGCTGATTCAGAACTGCAATCTTAAGCACTTTTTCCCCCCTCAGGAAAAGCGTCTCTGCGTCTCATTCCTACAACTCACTCAACCTCAACTGATTCTCCAATGTGCAAGTGACACATGAGAATGTCATCCAACGTATTTACTAAATACCTTGAACCAGGGATAATGTCTTCCCAGGCGCAACCAGGGATTAAACTGCAATCAGGTTTTTCCTGGGCTGCCTCTTTGATCTAAGTGAGGCATTTGTCACACTGAGGTGGGATTCTCTGCTGATGGCATGTTAATGCAAATAAAACTCTAAGGTAACAGACACCAGAGTTAGTTCCCTTTCTAAAAGCTAGCAGGTTTTTCTGAGACACTTCTGGCTATAACCATTTCAGTATATTAAGTCCTGATCATTAACGCAAAAGTGCGTTTGCCATTTACCTGACAGCAGGAATTTGGCCTGAGCTGTGTTGAGGTGAACGTACCAGCAGGTGCTGTAACCAGTCTCTAGAAGTCTGATGAAGATACAGTTAAATGCCTCACATTTTAGAGCACAATATACTGCACACTTTATTCCAAGCAAGGTTTGATTTCCTATTCAATTTCTAGCCAAATGGCTCATCCATTCTTCCAGATATAGCACTAAACATTCTGTCTTGTATAACTCCTCTTGCTGCCCTCATGAGAGAGTTAGATCACCCCTTATCAACGTGGGCAGTGACAGAAGCATGTGTAATTGGAGGATGAGGATTTACGACTGACAAGCCAGGTATTCAACAATTTTCTCTCTGTTGTCTGGAACACAGCTCCTGAACCAAGCTGCAGAGTGGAAGCTCCAGGCCAAAATGTTAAAGGAACAAGAGACGATCCTACAGGCACAGGTGACGTAGGAGAGTGGATTGCATGGTGTGCCTTTGTTTGCCCGTTTTTTAACCCATGAGACACATTCCAGGTAAAGTATCCAAGCTGCTTTCTATGTTTTCCTTCTAACCTCATTCTACATCACACAGACTAGAGTGAAGGAAGCAGGTTATTTTCAAGCCAGCCATGAGGTAATACCCCACACTACAGATCGTGCTGTGGAGTTTATGAGTGTTTACAGTACTTAACCACACACTGATGTGGGTGCCTTGGCTAGATTATTCACCATAACTGTTCTTTGGGCAGATTTCTAATTCAGCAAAGCACTGAGGTGCATACATAACTTAAAACACATTTGGCAAACTAGAGCCAAAAAGTTCATGTGTTTCTCTGAACTGGGGTTTTCATTAGCTTCAGCGGGAATTTGCCTTCTGAGAACTTACACAAATGGCCCTCTAGGATTTCAGTATTTAGTCAAGGTTTGGAACATTCAGTAAAATATAATGATGTGCCAAAACTACATTAAAAGTCAGGCTGGAGTGAAAGGCAGTAAAGACCAAGAAATAGGTAGCAGATACAAAGCTACACTTTGAGTAGCAACACAGTAACCCACCTTGAAAATAAGGTGGTATGCCAGACTTCCGCATCAAAAACAGACGATTTTCCTAGATTTACAGAAACAATCATGGAGGTTTACCTTCTTCTAAACGTCAGTGAGAACGGTCATCCCTCAGCAGAGCTCCTGGAGCAGTCGGTGCTTCAGCCCCCTCTGCAGCCGCTCAGCTCCTGGCCCGTCAGCCAGGCCCCTTCCCACACTGCATCCCCTTCCTACCCATGGCTCGTGGGACATCCTTCTGGGGAGCTGTCCGAGCTCTGCCCTTGCAGATGGGCTCATTTCTGCCTGCCGAGCAATCAAGTAAGGCTAGTGTTAAACTGACAATCTGGAAACAGGGGTTTGGTTCTTCATGTGGTTTTTCAAAGGCTAAGATAAGCAGGTAGCACACCGAAGAATATCGCATAAACAGTTGCTGACGCCAGTTTGACAGGTTCTGCAATCAAACCTCAAAGGCCTCCAGCTAAGTCAGTCCCAACTGCAAACCTGTTCCCAATTTTCTCAGAGTGGTTTTAATTAAACTTTTATGTTCACCTAGAAAGAGTTTTGTATGCAGGCAGACCTCTGTAGCCAGTTTAATGAAACTGAAGGTACTGATAAAAAACAGAATATATTAAGCATACATTTGAAATGGTAAAATTGTTTTTGAAAAAAATCCAGTCGAACAAGTCTGCAAAGGCATTGATAATACATGTGCCCCTTGCAGCCTTGCTTAGATGAAAATGAAGGTATTTACTTGCTGAAATGAAACACGTACTTGGGTATTCTGCTCAAGTCTGAGAGCTCTGTCACTTTCACAGCAGCATCCATTTCGAATTACTGGGAATTACTATCATTATTTCCAATACGGCAGCGCTGAAGGGCCTCCCTCATGGACCACATGCCACTGCGCAAGCTGCTGTGCAAACACAAAACAAAGAGTGTCCTTGATAGCAAGAGCGTAAAATAGCCAGTGGATATTAATGGAGGCAAGAGTGTATGAAAATTATGAGAGGATATTGGTCAACATGACAAGGAGAAGCCATAATGCAGCCCTCACTGCAAGTGAGATACTGCTCCATTTTAGAGGAGATGGTGAACATCCTACACTTGAGTTGAAAGGAACCAGAGGGCATTAGCTTCTTGCCTGCTAGTCTCTTTGGACGGCACAGGGTGCCTGACATGGCTGAATCCAGCTCTCCAAATGGTTACAGGGTTTTGGCACCAGCTCATGAATTACACCCAAATTGTGGTGGTGCTTCCCAAGATGATGCAAACCCTCCCTGGGCGCATTGCTTATGCTGACTCTTTTAGCTTTGTGTTTTGAAACAAAGCAAGGAGATAAAAGTTAGCTGAGGCCTTTAATTTTTGGTAGTCTGCATAATATAAGCACTGGCATATGACAACCGAGAAGAATGTAGAAAGGTCGAAGGGGAGTCCTCACTATAACAGCAGCCTGGGGGGATCACCTTCACAGCATGGCAACGTTAAAATGCCCCCTTTTCCTGAAGCCCTACACTTACGTTCTTACCTGCCCAGCAGCACTCCTCGTGCTCTTTCATGGAGGAAAGTGCAAGGACAGTGGAGCGCAGCTAAGTGGTCCTTGCCTCCCTAACAGAGGAGCACACATACATGCTCACAGTGAGAGAGAGCTCCCACAGTCCCTTCCCAGCCACTATAAAAACATTCACTCGTTGCTTATTATTCAAATTTAGATTGCAGAAGCTATTGTTTGTACTATAGTAGTGCTGAGGGCCCCAGCCGAGATCAGAGCTCGCCCTGCTCAAACCTGAAAGGTTTTTAATCTAATGAAAGAAGAGGCGAAAGCTGGGAGGGGAAAGCAGAGACAGGGAATTGGGGTGACTTTTTAAGAACACGGCTCTAAGCTAGGAGCCCCAATTTGCTGATCCCCCCGCTGCTTCCTCACCCCCTCGATAGGACCGTCAGGCACTTCTCATATTCCGGAGGGCTCCATTTGTATCAGTGTCCCGCTTACGCTGTGGCACTCGGGCTGCTAAAATAAATCATTCTGGATTTATGTTTATGCATATGTTACAGCTCTGGCTACAGCACAGTATAAATATACACACGCAAGCTTTAAGTCAGCTGGATCCAATATTGGCAACAGAGAGCTCTGCACAGCTTAACCTCCCATGCATTTACCCAGCGCTGTGGGGAAGGACTGCAGCCGGCAGTGTATTCCCCACCGCGGGCAGCCACGCGGCCACAGAGACCCAAGCCGCCTCGTCTAAACTTAGCACAGCCACATCCACATTACACTGCAATTATGGCAATGACGCGCCCTAGGGCACCCTAGCAACTAACCAGCATCACCATAAATCATAACATATCTGATTTCAAATTCACAGTTAAACCCACACCATTATCAGCAACATTTTCTAAATCTTCTTCTTTTTCTCACTAACTGAATAGAAGTGTCAGGGGAGGGTATATGTTGGCTAACACCAAATAAAATAAAAGCTCCTAGGTAAGCATTTAGTCAGCTCCCTGCAGGTGTGGGAAAGGGCAGCCAGCCTCTAGCCAAACGTCTGGGTTTGTAGGCTGCTTTTGAACCTCCCATTGCGCAGTGACCACCCTGCCTCGGCCAGCGTACATTACACCCATCGCTCTTATTCTACCCAGAGCTGTCAGGCTGGGCAGATGAACTGTCTGATCATCTAAGCATTGTCGAGGGGTGCTCTGGAATCAGAATGAAGTACTTGAATCCTCTGATCCGTTTTTTGGTTTTTTTCAGAAGGGCAGATAACTGTACTCTATTTATTTTGCACCTGGTATACTTTTGACACTTTGAAAATGATTTACCACCCAAAAAAATAGGAAAAGTGGAAACTAAGAGAAACTTACAGAACAATTAAGCTGAGATCTACAGACTCCATTTTTCAAGAACATCCACAGATTTTACATATAAAAACACAGCTTACTGACAAAATCCAGCCACAGATGAACTTTTGTATGGCTGCCATGGGGTAAACTGATAGCAAAATACGGAGTCATGATAGTCTTAACTGCTGCCACATTGCAACAGATCTGTTTTCTGCGCTGCTTCATGAAGTGCAGGGGAATTGGCACAGGGGGCTGCCAGGAGATTGCTTCCTCTACCTCTGCTGGCCCTGCCTGCAGCTTTGGGCCACATGCACGCTACAAAACAGAGCTGACAAAATGCTCTCTCAAGTCACTCGAGCTGCAGTTCGGAGATGCAACTTGAGGGCAGCCCCGCAGCCACGTGAGGCGCAGAGTGGGTACTCGCTCAGTGGTGGGGCTGCCCTGCAGGTCAGATACTGCAGGAAGGACGCAGCTGTGGGGCGCCCTTTGCTTGCTCATCGAGTGCTGCCTAATGCCCCTCCTGGTCACAAAGCTGAGCCATGGAGCAGGGATTGGAAAGGTAGTGAGAGGGGAAACTGCGCCCGCAGTGTGATGCTGGGATGCCTGAACCCTCGTAAGCCAGCTCACTCAGACACCAAAAGCAGTGTAGCTAGGGTAGCACACAGCACCCAGCCTGACTTGTTGGGTACCCGAGAAATCGGGCAAATAGCTGAGCAGCTAAGCTATATCAAGCTCCTTGCCTAAAGCTTGCCAGAGCTCACACCCCCGCCCCAGCTTAAAGCTAGAGTATGCAGAGAGTATAGAGTTATAGAGTTATATGTCTGCACAGCAAAGCAAGGCCGACTTCTACTTTAGGCACTGCACCCCCCTGATTCTTGCAATAAACCAGTCCCACTGCCTGGTACTGCACATATCAGTGGTCAGACCAGCTCGGCTTAGTCCCTGCCCACTCGTTGGCAGCCCAGTGCACCCACAAAGATGGCTCAGTTACCTCACACCTTAGAGTTTTCCATTCTACAGGTCCTCCTAGTCCTTTCCTGTAGTTGTCAGCCACAACTGTATCCAGGAAAATATACAGGGCTTGGGAGGAAAGCCAGGGAGTGGAAATTTTCAGACTTTGCTGCTGTCCTCTTGAAAAGTCTCCACAGAGTTACTTAGGGGAATGGTTTCAGAAGTCTCCGCTCCTGGGGAATTCTTTCACTTCTGGGCACCCCATGTAAGTCACCAAAAGTGCAACATTCAGAAAAAACTGTGTCCCCATAATTATCATTCTTTTTAAAACGATTGGCCTGAGTCTTTCTATTCTTTCTCAGTTTACCTTTCTATAACAGAGGAATCATAATAGTTTGCAGCCTTATAAAGATGCAGAGAGTTTCAATTCCCTAATGTTTGTGCTTTACGACCTCCAAAAACAGGAGCTAATTTACAAGTCCAAAAAGCATACTTATTTTATTATCTTCTACCAAAATAAGGCAATTCAGTTTGCTCTCTTAGAGGATCAAATTATTTTGGTTTTTTTTCCTGTTAATGTAGATCACTCTCTACTCTGAAAGGTTTGAAGAATTTCAGAAAACATTGACCAAAAGCAATGAAGTGTTTGCCAGTTTCAAACAGGAGATGGAGAAAGTGAGTAAAAACCCTTTTCTGAACTCTGTAGTCAGTACTCTCCTTTTAGAGTCTGACATTTCTCACTGCAATATTTTTTTCTGGGGTAGGGACATATCTGCCCGTTTTGGAGAACAACAGATTCATCAGTGCGCGAATAAGATGTGGGGCACACTCAGCCATGTCAAAAACGTTAACATCTTATTCTGGCATTTTTCATACATTTCTGATTTCCTTTGTCGAAGGATAGCGTACATAGAGCATGGCAAAAGATCCAGGAACTGGTTCTCCGAGAAAGTTTGAGGCCACCCACTGGTGCAATGAACCTCTGATGACTGACAGCAGCTTAGCTTGTAGCACTGCAAGGTGAACATCTCACCCTCCCCTTCAGCTAAAATAAAAACTGCCTGAAAGAATAAGCATTTTACCTAAAACCTAGTCTGATGGCTGGGTGCAGACCCATCAGAGATACTGAAGGGAGTGTCTGCAGCTGCAATTGTCAGCCCATGTGGATCAGAGTCCCAAGAAACACTCCTGGGTGACTCATGCCAGTAGAGAAAGGTTGACATTGACTACCTGTCTTCCTGCTGGAGTGCAAGGGCAGAGCTGATGCCCACCAACACCATTCCCAGCATCACAAGGCTTGGGGCTATGATTCAGGTTGAGCCCAAGTGTCAAGAACCATCAGAGGATCTCCCACACTAGAGACTCCTTACCTTGGAGGGCTACAACCCTTTACTCCCCAAAACGCCTAAGGCAGTGTGTGATGGCCAATTAACGCTGTACACAAATCAACATAAACCATTAAGCCCAGCTGTCTGCCTCCTTGCAGCTGGTATACTTATTTACTGTAGGGAACGGGAGTCAAAAACCAAAGGCATCCACATGTTGCCCTCCCTTTCAGATACATAATGGTCTGCTCTAGTACCAGGACCCAAAATCCTGATGCCCTGATGCCCCGGACAACCTCTAATGATCCTCAGTGAGAATTTCACCTGCAGACTATCAAAGGGGAAGATGCTGCTATTTAGCTAGTGATATCTGTTGAAAGTAGTACAGAGGTGACTAATCCAGAAGAAATTTCCTTGACAATGGAGGCTCAGAAGATGTAAACCCTTCTTTAACTTCACAGTGATTCAAACCTGTGGTCTGGTAAAGAGATAAACAAAATAATGCCACCTTTTCTTTGCCTTTCGATTTTGCTATAGTTTGTACTCTGGGTGTTGGCTATTCTTTTAACCCCAGAATCAATTGGTCCTACTTTGGGGCTTCAGACTAGAAGCTGAAAGTTGTATAGCACAGATTTAAAACTAGATCTATCCCTTAACATAAATTATTTCTTAGCATAGTCTTTACAGTTGCTGGTAGCAGTGTTATGAGTACGACGAAAGACCTAAGTAAAGGGGCTGCCCTAATTTCATCCACTATGTGGAATTAGCGCTGTGAATCAGCTTTTCTTCCTGCTTCTGTAGATGACAAAGAAAATGAAGAAGTTGGAAAAGGATACTGCTACATGGAAATCCAGGTTTGAGAACTGTAACAGAGCGTTACTGGACATGATTGAAGAGGTGAGCAGTCTTTTTCATCTCATGGTGCGCCACTGCTTCCACATAGTGCTTTTAATGGGAGATGAGATGACCTGAAACTGCCAAAAGTAAATGCCAAGTTTGTTCTTTAGTTTAAGGGTTCTTTTTCAATCTATCTTGATAATGAGATCTCTTCAAAGAAAATGACAAAAACCACAATCACAATCAACTGCTGGGACTTTTAAAGTGTAGATAGAGACATTCATTATGTCCACAAAAAACTGAATTGTGCCACAGTGTGAATTTTAAGTGCTGCTCTAAAAATGCATGATTTTTAATGCTCTCATGCTGAAGTAAGTTGGCACTAGTCCACTTAATGCTAGTTTCTTTCTGCCTAAGAGCATCCACCCAGGGAATTAATGTGCTCCAGCTAATGAACTTTAAATTCACACCTTTTGTTAGCTTGCTGTGTAGGCAAATTCTAAAAGCCAAAAGCAAGTACTATGGCTCACCATAGTTTTAAACATGCTGTCACACAGGTATTGCAGAGGAAGTTAGTAAGCGTTCTGGAATTCATTCACAAAAGGTAAGAGGCTGCCTGAAGTTTCACCCCAAACTTACACTGAACTTGGACCAGGTCTTTCTGGTTAGCTTTGTAGCTCTGAGCTATTATTTCTCTGGATTCCTGTATATCTTGATTCCTCACTGGGTGTAAAAGCAAGAAAGTGCTTCAATTCACATTGCTGTCACAGAACCTGGGAGCAAAATAAACCAAAAGTATGATACAGCCTGTTTCCTCAGTTCCAGCCCAGTCCCACCAGAAGTCCAGATAAGCTTTTGGATGATTTTCTGTACAAACGTCCAGTATGTTCTTCCACCTTTACAGATCATTGACAGGTATTCCTGCATATATTTCTAAGTGAAATTGATCTAAATCTGCATGGAGAATGCTAATAAGCTATGGCAACAGGGGTGAATTTCCTCTTGAAACTTCAGTGCTTAAGATCACGATTATTTTAGAGTATTTTATGAAAGCACTACCTTGCAGAGCTCTATGAGGGCTGCCCAGATCTGAAATTGTTTCCTAATTGCCAGTTCCATCACTGAATTGCATACACATGAACTCAGTCTGTGCCTTTATTGAATATCTTTGATCACAGAAAGCCATGAGGTCCAAGGAGTATGAGTGCTTCGTATTGAAAATCCAGAGGCTAGAGAACCTGTGCAGAGCTCTGCAGGAAGAGAGGAATGAACTATACAAAAAAATAAAACAAGCCCAGTTCCCTGAAGAGACAAATGAAAATGACATCTCAGAAGAAGATACTGATACAAGCCCCTCCTCCTCTGAGAAGACTGGTATTGAGCTGCCCACTACTGATCAGAATATGCTGAAGGATCTGGCTGAAGCTTTCATGGTGTCCCACAATGCAGAGAAGTCCCTCCCAAGTGAGAACAGCACTACAGAGACCTGTGACACTCAAACATGTAATGCTCTTTCTCCTATGGCACCAGAGGTTGCCTCTCATCTCACCCCATGGTCAGAGGCCTGGAGTCATTCTGAGCAGCCCAGCACAAGTGCACCAACACCCACGGAACATGCACCAGTGCTCGTGCCCACTGGGAGCACACCAGCACCCACTGAAAACATGACAATGCCCACCGAGAACATGCCAAAGCCCACCAGAAACATGTCCACGCTCCCAGGAAGAGCGCAAACACCCACAGAAAATGTGCCTGTACCTGCTGAGAGCATGCCAGGACCCACCGAGAATATGCCAAAGCCCACTGAAAACATGCCAGCAACCCCAAAAAGCATGCCAAAACCCACTCAGAACAGGCCTGCTCCCTTTGGGAACATGCCAAAGTCCACGAAAAGTGTACCAAAAGCTGCAGAATGTGTGGAAGATCCAGTGGAGCAGCCTGTTCAAGGTCAATCCACAGAGCAAGCAGGAGATACAGACATGGAAGCAGTAGATTGAAGACATTCGTGTGTTCAGGCTTGTCTTCTACAAATCACAGCTCTACTTTGTCCCCAAATTTGAAACCTTTTCTTTTTTTATATAAAAGTAAAAAGTGAGTGCTAAAATACTCACATATATCTGTAGACATATGTAACGCACTTCTCTTTGCTAATACTATCCAGAAATAATGGGTCTGATATCCTTCATCTGCTTGAAGCATAGTACTTTCTTAATGATAGGAAAACATAACAAAATTACAAGATCTTTTTTTTCCCAGGCATGAGTCATCTCATTCAACAAAATAATTTTAAATTGTTGAAGTTTCATGTTTCAAAAATCTTTGCCATTCACATACATATTTTTAAAGTCTCTTAATTAACTGTATCAATTTGGTATGATGTTGCACAAAAGATGCCCTACTTGGACACACAGCAATTCTAATAAATGAAGTGAAAGGAATTTGTGTTTGCAAAGTAAAATAGTGAAACCATCTATGCGGTCAGACATATTCAAGGAGAGGTGCAGTAACAAAAGGTGTATTTTTGTGAGAATAAACTACCAGTTGACACTATATGAACTGAACACCCACACACTCTTAGCTTTACCCTGAATTTGTCTTTTCTATTTAGTGCTCTAAAAGTGATTTAGTTTTCAACAGAACAAGAGGGGAAGGGAGAATAATTTTCCTAGATGACTCACCAAATGACTGAAAATAACCACAATTTCCAAACTGATGGCAATTCCCAAAGTAAGGGTCACAGCCCTCCTTCTGCCTGCAACAGAAACCTATTAGCTTATCATATCTTTTGGGGTCTTGAGCCCAACAGAGGGGCTCACGTCTGTTTCCAGCTCACAAATGAGCACAGAAGTTGGAAGTTCAGAAGTTAGGTGCAGATCCTGGTGTAGGCCAGGAGCAGAAAGCAGAGGGGAGCTACACCAGAAGGAATCCCAGAAGACATCCCTGAGACTGTGCTTCAAGATAGCACAATCTCTCCTGGTCACAGCCATATGAACCTCTATTCACTGAAATTTTCCTCTGGCCCTGCTGCACGTACTGATGCACCCCAGGGCAGGGTTAGCACACTTCCTTCTTGCCCCATTCATTGGAGCGGAAGAGAAGCAAACAGGTACCAGTAAAGCATGAATCCCTCTTACGGCCATCTTCAGGGACCAGCTACATTCTCATGCACTCTCATATCTAACCAGCTCTTCTCATCTGCCTGCCAACACACTACTGCTTAATAATTAAGCCACTTTGTAAAAACTGCCACACCAGAAACTGGCTGATTCTGGCATTAAGAGCAAAGGTGAAGAAGGAAGGGAATAAGAAAGAGTGCTGACCCAGACAGCTGTATGGTCTCAAGCAAGAAAAGTAAGAAGGTTTCTGGGGAGAGGGTTAATAAATCCTGTTGGGGCATTTCCTGTTTCTCATCTTCTTCTCAATTCAGTCTAAAGAGCATAAGAATCTGAAAAGGCTGCTTAAATGAGATGTCTAGATGCTGGAAAGGGAAATGTTACAATCAAACAAACCCATGCATATAGACAAATCCCCCAAAGCCCCCGAAGAGCTCCAGGAAATAACTCATGCAAACTGAAGTCAAAATACAGATGAACCAGGAGAAAGCATGCCGTCTTTGGGTGACTGTGGTCCCAGAGACTTTGTTGCATGTCAGCCTCCAAAACTGAGTTTTGCATTTTTGCTTACTACCAACCCGGTCTGCCCCTGGCTGATTTCTCTGTATCTGCACTGCTTGGTCCACCCTTCTAGAGAGCTAACTGTTCAAGTATGCAGAGCACAATCTGCAACAGTTAGTTGTTTTGATATGTCCTTATTAATAGCTATTATGGCTACCGTTTTCCAATGTAGATGCCTTATCTTAGACACTAAGACTAATAGGATTCATTTCATGTCCTTAATTGCCTGAAAGTGGATCATTCAAGTCTCAGTTATCTTAAGCTCCTTTGTCAGTAATGGAGAAGAATAGGCATCTTTTGAGCACAAGTCATCTGATGGTAAGACTGGCATCTAAGATGATAGAGGAAATGATTTACTCTCCGAAGATGCTATTTCTCTTCAGCGATTTCAGAGCCAGCCTAATACAACTAGCTTAGATTTAAAATGAAAATTCTTAGATGTCTAAATCGGGCAAGATTAATTCCATCAAACATTCATATTTAAGGCACTAAGCAAGTGGCCTTCTCTGAAAATCAAGCCACTTCTGTGCTTAGCCTTGAAAGTGTTAACCTATAACTAATCTCTTCTGAAGATAAAAGCTGTACTCATTTGATTTACTTTCTGTAGTTTCCATTGATTCAAATCTAGTTTCCACTACAAGTTTTGCTGGTTGTTAGAGTGATTTTTTTAATGTAATTTATATACCCATTAAATGTTTTCTTGTCTTGGTCTTTTTTGATTCTGTTGCCATTTTAGTATTTGCTTGTGTGTAACCAACTTCTTTTTCTTCAAGTAGCCCTTAGGATACCCTTAATTACTGTACTTTTTTATACATTCAAATATTCAAAAACATAGCAACAATAATCTAGCATTTTCCAACTGTAAAGACAAGCACTCAGAAATTGGAAAATGCCATGGTTCAGGATGTCCTTGCAACTCTCTTTGTTCCCTTTTGCATTATCATTATTGTCATGACTATAGTGATGATTGTTGCCTCATACCTCTCAGCTCAATAAGCAAGGAGATAAGGGTTCTACAGATAAAATTCTCCTATGTAATCATGATTGATTTTTACGGCATCATCCCTTGTGAATAATTACATAACTCTCTGGGAAAATCACTGCCACTCTATTCCTCCTTCCTTATTTTGGCCCCTCGATTCTTGCATCTGACTCCATGCACTCATACTTGCAAATCTATTTACTCAATGAGCTTCTACCCAGGTGCTTGTTGCTTCTGTTCTCCCAAACTATTTACCTCTCTGCATGTCATCACAGAAGTTTCCTCCTCCTTCTCAACACATACATACAGCATGACATACACAGGAGAGAGAATCTCCCTGCTTTTAGTTCCAGGACTTGGCTTCATGTGCGGTCTGCAAGAGACAGGAGAATAAATTAGAGGGAAAATCCTGGCTGATCACAGGATGAGTGGTGCATGTCCAGTTATACTATGGGGATGGTATACGTGTAATCTCATTGCTTGTGGGAGGCAAGAGCACCCTCAGTGCAGGCAGAAGCTCCATAAAATTTAACCATGTAGCTGTGTTTATCATCCACTGCATCAGACTGGCAGATTAAGCCACCATCACAGGTTTGTGTGTTCACCTGCTTTCTCTCATTCTTCATCATTAATCTCTGGCTTCCTCTTGCTTTCTTTTTGTACTGGTACACAGCACAAAAGCTGCTTCTGCACTGTAGCAGTGTCCTCTTGAAAAGCCTTTGGGATTGCAGTCTGTGCGTCAGCTCTGCTGCACCTCCTTTGGTTACCTCTGCACTCAAGACACAGTCATCCCAAAATGCTTCAGTGATCGTTCAAAGGCAGTAGCAGATACATGTGTCCTCCTCGCTGTTCATCCTTGTCATCATTCTCCTACTGATATTGCCAGTCTTGTCAGTCCTGGTGTGTGCAATCCTGGTTTGCGCTATGGTTGCCTCCTTCAGTCTTTCTTGCTTTTATTTCCCATAGTTGCTCCCATATCACCAGGCACGGATTGATTGGGGTGGGTTGGTGAAAGGTGGTGATGGTAGCGGTGTCCTCGTTAATAACACCGCTGACTGCTGTGGTGCTTTCCAACTAGCGACAGTCTTTGATTTGCAAAAGTTGCAAATGAAGAAACAAAATATTTCCCCTTTCCACATCTCTGACCTTTGTCACCTCAAAAATTTAACAGTTCCCCTGCTGAACATGTAAAACACAACATTTTTCAACAACCCATAATTTATCCAAGGGTGAGGGGATTTTCATGATGACAGCTAAAATTATATCCATTATGCTAATATGACTCACCTAATTTCTGATCCCTATGGCAGACCACAGTACTGATAAATCTTCTTGGTGAGAGAGTAATAAGAAACCTTTTAGCCCTGAAAAAAATAATTTTTTCTGTGTTCTCAGAAATGGTTGATCTGTTTTAACTTCACTTTTCTCAGAAAAAATGAAGTAGAAACAGGCATGGAAATATTCAATCCAGATGACAGAACTTCAGCAATACTATAAGCGACTCAAAACAGGGACATACAATAAAATGTGGCGCAACTTTCAGTGTAAGCCTCACTATTAATGCCATCTTTAAATTCACTTTTGTCAATCAGATTGCCATCAACTACATATGCACCAGACTCAGGATTCACACTGCTGCTCTCTCTCTGCAATGAACAGCATTGCAGAGGCCACAAATCAATATTGAATTTTGACTTTTCTATTTACTTTAAGAGGAAATTATAACAACACTCATTGCTCTCCTAGGTCCCCAAACGATCTTTATATTGTCATTCACACTAACTTTCAATTATGACCTTTGCTTAGCCAAGGGGCAACATAAGGAATGGAAATAAACTGATCCTATCTTGGCCTCCAAGTCAGTCTGCCCAGCTGAGGTACCACAAGTCAGCAGCCAGCTGGATTATGAAACAGGGAGAAGGACAGGAAAGGGCAGACATAGAATGGGCATTTGCTGCACCAGTGCTCTTCCCTTCCTTTTAATTTTCTGCACTAACAGGGTTCACTATTGTGCAATGCCATTTTTCTAGTTAAAAAAGACTTACCACATCCTTTTCAAAGATGCAGGAACCAATGATAGTCGTGGCGATGGCAGGACAGTGCTCGGCTGAGCCGGTGCTCACACCCCAGGGAAACCCATAAATGTCAACATTAGCAGTCCCCACTGCCTTGCAGCTTCCCATGACTGACAGTTCAGATCACCCCGCAGCACCAGCCACTCTTCGCACTTGACCCAGCACAGGCAGCCAAACGGCAATTGCTCATAAGATGCAGATGACTGGCTAAGCCTCCAGTCAACTGCCCCTCCACAAGCAGAGCGAAAATGGGAAGAGGCTCTTATGCATCTGGCCACTACCTTGTGAGAGGGTAGAGAAATGAACCCCGGCAGAGAAAGATGCCAGGGTGTATGTGCCATCTGCCGTCTGTGAGCAATTTTGTTTGTATGCCATCAAAGAAGCTTCCTTCACATCTTTGGAGAAGATCTGAAAGAAAAGGTATAGGAAGAGCCAAAAGAGGCAATGATCTGGAAATAACTGCTGAGCGCCATCTCTTACAATATCTGCATCACACATGTATAGACAAGGGTCTAAAGTGAATGTTTTATATAGTATTTACTGCTCTTTGACTCCATTCGGGGGAGCCACATAGTGTAGGCATGCCCTGCTAGAGCAACTGAAGCAATGCAGCCATGGCATTTTCCCATCCAGTCCTGGATTTACCCTGCGGATGTCAGGAAGTCATGCACATACACCCATCAGTGTTGCTTAATGAGCCATATGCTCTATGTCATATAACGAGTGAACAGCTACTCCGCTCTCCTGGCCTGTCACAGCTGCATGCAGCCCTGACCAGAAGACTGAGGAAAGCTTTATGTTTCCCTGTATTTTTCTTCATGCATCTCTGATGTGAGGTGACTTTCTCTGTTTATCCCATTTTAAATACTTTTTTATGCTTGAAAGACAAGGAGGAGGAGGAGGAGGCTTAAATGCAAGTCTATCTCTGACAAAGTTATTAGGATTCAGTTTTCAGATGCAGCTGAAACACTTGCAATCCAGCCTGAAAAAAAAACTAGCCTTAGCAAAACATGCTATGCTAAGCACAAAAGAAGATGCTAAAGCTGGGCCGAGATGTCCCACCTTGTGGCCAAAAGCCATAAGACAAACAAGAGATGAAGAAAATACCTTATGTTCACTGATTTTACTAAAACAATTTTAATTTCCAAGCAAATTTTAAATCTAATTTTAAGTCTAAGCAAATCAATTATGAATTAGTAAAATATTCCTTTTTCTGAAAAAAAAAAAAAAAGATGATCAGGAAGCTCTCTTATTTGCACGAATCATTTTATACAATATATTACAGAGACTGCCTTTCATCTCAGAGGATCCCAAAATGCTTTGCAAGCTATAAATGTGCAGGATCATTTCACTTGGGGCTGGGGGGCCACCTGCTCTGGGTTGTAAAGCATCAGCAAAACAGAGCAGGAGTACAGAAAGTTAGGACAGAGGCTTTCATTAGATACAAACCTTCAGGGCACAATCCAACCACTAATTGTCTGGTAATAGAAACTTTTTCAACGACCAGTTAATTCCCTATTTGCCTGTTTTTTGAATGTTACCCTGATAACTCCGGCACTGTCATCAGCAGAAAATAAAGGTCCAGCTCTTTGCAGGTGTAAATCACAGTAGCTCCTTTGGAGTCAGTTGAGCTACTCACATTAGCATCAAATCCAGTCCAAGGTGCTGAATTACCGAACCATTAGCAAGTCCTCTGTTCCTATGAAGTGAATATTTTACCCAGCTGATATTTCAGGAGCCCTGAGAGAGAGAGAGAGAATGGATTTACTCAGTTAGAATTTGGCCAACACATTGCATTTAATGAACCTACTTTTGGGAAAAGTGCCAAAAGCAATCTTTATTGACCACAAGTGGCCATGGCCTCAGCTTTACGGCTCATCCAAACATCAAGCGCTCTAGTGTTTCAGCTAACATCCTTTCGCCCAAAAGGATCAAAGACTGAAAACCATTTCCTGAACCACTTCACTTTCTCAGATTTTTCCTATCCAATGACTAGTCTAAACCCATTCTGCTTACCGCAGCTTGCTGAATATACCTTGTCAAAACTAAAACAAAATCTGATTAGGTTCAGGTTTCATTTCTTGCAAGATTTAGGTCAGGCCCGACAACATAATGTGAGCTGTTGGAACAGCTCACTGTCACCATAATGGGAAAGCCCTCTCCTCTCCCCAGCTTACGGCTCTGCAGACTATTCCCTCTCTTGCACTGACTCTGATGCTTGTCAGACTCACCGAGGAACTGATTTAACTCACTAAGCCAACAGAAACATAATCCAGCTAAGGAAAAATGAATTATTTTCTAGCATGTTAAAGCACTGACAGATAAAGTGGGAATATTCCTTCTGGCAGCAGAAAGCTACTAGGTCAGCTCAGCTATATCAAAATTCTGCTCACATATTACTTTATCACAGAGGTTCCTGAAGTTTGATCTTCCTATTGCCGCAGTCAAAGACAGAATACTGGACCAGATGGAAATGGTATGGCCAGCAGAGTAGTTTTTATGTTCTTAAAGACTAGCTACCACTGAAAGAGTCCTCCTCCCCCTACTTCTGCTGTGCATCCCAGCCTCTCCCAGCCTCATCTCTTATTTTGGTGCTCTCACCCATCTGACCCATCTGTGGGCAGTCTGGGGGTTCAATCTGTCAGAAAATGAACCTCGCAAAAAAGCAAATAATTTTTTGTCTGTGTAGGTCAAAAAATGGCTTACAACGTGGTTGGCATGCTAGCATTTTATTCAGTGTGAGAGTTGAGAAGAGCCAAAGGCTTTTCGTAGGCCATGAAAGGCGAAGAAGAGCTCCTCTGGCAGATCACTCTTTTTTTTCACATCACTTTCAATACGCAAAGCTTGGCAGTTTTTTAGGCCAAAAAAGCTACCTCACATGGCAGGCTGCAACATCAGCTGCCTTTGCAGCCATAGGGAAAAGACATCCCACAATGCACAATGGGCTAATTATGAAAAGGGTTATAGGCACCAAGGGACTGGGGCGAGGCCTCCTGAGACCCCACAGCACATGCGCATTCAGTGAAGCATGCCGTGGACACAGGGCTGGGCACTGCACCAAGATGGTAAAATGGCTGGGAGAGCCGAGTTGTGTGACTCAGGCATACAGAGTAAGCCAGACCTTGCACCAATGGGGATGGTCCAAACCAACCTTTCAAAATCCCTTCTAGCTTTGTCCATTATATGATTTAACTAGGTGTCAGGAACATTGAAGTTGGGCGTTGTAATGCTCAGTCCCTTTTTCAATCCATTCCTTGGGAAAGCATTACAAAAAAGAGCAATAGCTTTTTTAAAATCAGCACTTGTTGAGACTTGTCAGTTTTCTGGAATTTTGCTTTTCTCTGTTTAGGTGTCCCCATGCCCTAAGGCAACTAAATACCAGAAAGCTTCAGCCTCCAAACTGAGAGTTAGTTTGGTTTCTGAGAATCAAAGTAAAAAGCTAAACACCTCCAGTGTCACAGCAATCATACGCACAAAAAATCTTGAGCAAGTCTCAAGGGGACAGTCAAGATGTGCTACTCACCATGTTACTCAACTACCTCTTTGCAGGTGCTTCCACCAGTTTCCACGGAATTAAAAATACAATACCAGCTTTAGCAGTCGCACGACTTACCCTGCCTCCGGTTCAAGGCATCACTCCCACCAGGCGCTGCGCTCACTGCCCTCTTGGTTGTGCTGCTGCGACTGTCTGACTGCACTTGAACCAGGTCACTCAAATGATTCAGGTTAAAAATACCTCCCACAAAGAAGGGCTATTTTAAACTCAGATCATTTCAGTGATTCAGTTGGTTTCTTATGATAGCATCTCATGAAACTATGGCCTAAATTCTGGTCAGAATAACTGCTAATCAAATTTCATCAGTACTTTGCTCTTAAACAAATCTGTATGGTAAAGAGACAAATACATAGAGCTGTGTGACACGAACCATTAATTTTACTTGGATGTTAACTCTGGAGCATAGTGCTGTTCTCAAAACTAATGCTAGCATTTCCACTGATTATTTTATCAGAAATCTCCAATACTCATGGACTGGAAACAGAATTTGAAGAGTAAAAGTCGTACTTCAAATCTCAATCTGACTCTCTACTCATAAGATAAAGAAGCTACAATATACTGTGATAATGACCAGCTCTGCAGTTTGGAACTCTGTATTATGCCTTTTGCTGGTAAAAAAAAATAAAAGCAATCATATTTTGATGCAGATAGCATGGATTCTCAAACATGAGAACAGATCATGGCTCAGCAGCAAGGTGACTGCTCAAACTTTAAGGATTATTCTTATCCTCCCAGTCATTCTAGCACATTCTAACTGGCAAATTTCCTCAGCAATGTGAATGTACTGAGTAACTTTATTTGCTTATTATACTGCAAAAGGTTACTACAACAATGTCTGTAGACCACAACCTCCCAGAATGCAAAAGATCCATCTTTCTCTTACATCAGCTGCCGAATGCCATGGAAAGAAAATTAGACATTTGCTTCAAAGAAAGGAAAGCACAGCGTGGTCCATACAATTTTTATTGAAAGCAGCCTTTTCTGAGAATTGGTAATGTAGCCTTACCTCCTGAAATTCAGGGTCACATCTGGATTGCATCAGAAGGAGACAAATTTTGGCTTTAAGTTTGTGCTCTGTGATTGCTAGACCATTGCACAAAACTACACTTTTGACTAGTGCTTTTCTGTACACCTAGAAAGCCTACTCAGAAGTGTGACAACAGAAGCAGCAACATGAAATAGGGTCAGAGATGTACTTGCCATCGTAAGTGATGTCTTAGTCACAGCTCCCTGCACATGCCTAGGTCAACCCATTCCTCTTCACCTATCATTTTCAGAATCATTAAATCCACCTCCATCATTTTAAAATCCAGACTAAAATAACCTCAATTTATAAGTATTGTACACAACAGCGTGGTAAGTTCAGCTGGCTGCCCAAAAAAGAAGATTCAATGTCTCCTTCCATAAAAGATCACATTTACCTTGTGCGTGCAGAATAGTTTCTGCCACTAACCCACCCAGGCCTTCCAACTCTTCAATTTATTTCTACCATATCTATTTCTATGTCTACATTATAAACATGCCAATCAAAACTCTTGATGGAATATAGCTTCATCTGCAGCTAGCTGTGAATTAGCATGTCTCATTTTAACATCTTAATAATATATTAATGTTACATATCTATATGTTATATTATATCTATAAAACACACAGACCTGCAGAGCTGTAATAAGACATTTTAATGGTGTCAGCTTCAGAACATCACAACTACAGGGACATACTCCAAATTCCTAGGCAACAGTAGCAGCAGAAAGTGCAGTTTGAACTTCGTTGCTCCACTTAGTGCCCTTCTTCCCCAGGGAGGGGCTAGGATCCTTGCTGTGCCCTGGTAAATCCCATGTCGTGACTGGTACACAGCATGGAAAGAGAGAGATGGTATGAACACTAGGCTGTGCACCTGCAACCTTTGCAACCTTTGCATTATAATCCTTGCTCTTGGGGCCCTGTGCCTCGGACAAAATGATTCTATTTCTGCCTCAGTTTCCTGCATGGAAAATTGGGACACTGAGCTCGGTTGCTGGTTATTTTTGAGTATCAGTTTGCATAAGAACATTTACTTCTCTGTAGGATTACCCACTTTGATCTAATTTAAAATACCATAAAAATGAGAATTATAGAATAATTTGTGTTGGTAAGGACCTCTAAGCATGGCCAGTCTTGAAGGTTGCACAGGGCCTTGTACTGTCAGTTTTGAATATTTTCAAAGATAGAGATTGCACAACATCTCTGAGCACCTGTTCCCATGGTTGATTACCTTCATAGTGAAGAATTTTTTCCTCTATCTAATGAGAACTTTATTTGGTGCAGCCTGTGCCCATGGCCTCTTGTCCTGCCACATGAACTACTGTCTTCTACATAGACTCCCACAGTTAACTGAAGGCAACAGTTAGCTCCACCCAAGCCCTCTCATCTCCAGGCTGATTTCATGACAAGGGAGCCCACAAACAGGCTGAACTGCGGGAGTGCGTGCTCACCTCCTACTCCAGCTACCGCTAAGCCAAGAGGAGCAGCTACTGCTCCACATTCTCCCCCTCTTCTTCACCGTGCCTCTGTGAACTCCATCACAGTTTAAATCCTCACTGACTTAGCCAGCATAACTGCTCATTTCCTAACCTAGCCCAATGAAAATGCATCTAGTGACTTCAGATTTAGTTATAAAAATGCTCAAACAAACCCAAATGGTTTTGACCTGACTTTGCTCGGGGGAAGATTACACAAGCAGCTGTGCCAGCAGAGTAGAGGAGCAATCTTTGGCAAATGGGTGGGCTGGTCTGGATCAGCTGGGAATGCAAACCCATCAGTCCATGCAGCTGCAGCTCAAACAGTGTGTGGAACACAGTCACTTATCCAGCCTCTAACTCTCATAAACTCAGGCTCCTACACTCGATAAAGTTCTCTTCCCAAGGACTGGACAAATCTGTCCATGCCCTTAGTAGACCAGTAAGTGTTAACAGTAAGACTTATACAGGTGCATGAACTTGTCCACATGCTCTGTTTCTACTTTCCAGACAAAATGTTACAAAGATTAATAAAAAGGCAGCACCACTAAGAACTTGGTTAAAGCACATGCATACATGTTGAATATAATAGGAGGGAGGAAAAAAAAAAACGCAAAAGACTTTTCTAATTCTCAAAGGTTAAGAAGCTATCAGTCCTGTAAAGACAGTCTGTCTTGTCATATCAGCCTATCACAGAAAAACCACTGCAGAAAATGTGTCCTATACAGCATCTCCCAGGGCTACTGGGAGATTTTTGTTTTAAAAATTTCTATTGAAATAACTTTGTTAAAATTTGCAGTACGTTATTATGCTGATCATTAGCCACTAACTAATACTTAACTGTGAAGACTTGTGAGGTGCCTACCACTTGATCCCAAAAGCCAGAGGCAAGGTGAGAATCTAAGTTCATGTGCTTTGTGCCCTTGCTCTATGGGCTGCAGGAGCTTCTCTGAAGTACTGCCTGCTGTGCCAGTGCAGTGCATATCCAGTGCAGTCACAGAGATTTAGGGCAGTGTGGCAGAAAGTCAGGCTTCCTCTGAGTCCCTTACTATCACGCTATAGATCTTTAGAAGTGCAGTGCAGATGTTTTTGGGTCTTGCTCATGCCTTTCCATTTCCAAGTTGATGCAGTTAAACCAGTGCAAGTTCTCACATGCACATTTATCACATCCTGACCTCTGTCAAAACAATTGGAAGAAAATGGGAGTTTGCAGAGTCACACGTTACTTCTTCTGGAGATTATACACATCCACTTTTAAATTTGGCCCACTTTCTCTACCTTGGCTCACAAATCTCAGTTTTTCACTAAAAAACAGCTAAGAGCAGAAGGGAAAGAGGATGCAATAACACTCGAGCCTGGAAAGTCCAGCTTGACAGCAGCGAGGTGAGCCAGACAACCGAGCAGGAGGGCTCACGCACCCCAGCAGCAGAGCAGGGCTGGGCTTGCCAGTGCTCCTCCCTTGCCAGGACATTTTCATCAAAGAAGGTCAGGCTCTGAGTATGCCAAAATCCACATAAATCACAAACTTCAGTAATACTGTGACAACAGCACCACCCCAGAGGTGGAGGTGAGCACAGCGCAGTCGTGTTTCTGAGTAAAATCTGAATAAAACATCGTAACTCCACTCCCCTCTCAAGGCATTCTTGCATGGGGCTGCACCTAACACTACATGTATTTACTCATAAATAGTCTAACTACAGTAACGACAGGATAGACCAAATTAAGCCCTTGGTACTTGACAACAGTGTTCCTCCCGAGCCAAATTTTATCTTGCAAGTAAAGTAAACCAGGAGTCAAACACCTTGACTGAACCTCTCCCTGTCTTCACTGACATCCTAATTCCATCTTTCCCACAATGTGTTAAAGGAGGACAATCATTTGCCCTCGTACACTATCCAGAAGGGGAAGTGAAATGTTATTTCTCACACCACCTCTTTTGTTCTGCACATCTTCATCCAAAAGTTCTTGCCTCACTTTATGAATCAGATTTCTGATTCTTTTCCTGCTGTGAAGGCAATTTATGAGGGTAATTCCTCATTAATAAGAATATTACAATTCTTATTAATGAATAAGAATTCCTTTTTAATAAGAAATTCCCCAGACACATGATTAGACTAATTTGTACAGTGCTTAGTCTCAGTAACATCCGTATTCTGAACTTCTGATGTACAAAAACTAGACTGAAGCACTAGTACAAGTTACCTTCTGGCACAAACAGGCCCACCACCATTTCCATGGACTCGAGGAGATGTGGGATAGCTTTGTTGCCAAAATTCAGACGTGGCTCCCTAGCTCTGCTGCAAGTCATTTCTTTTTTATTTGTTTCAGCCACAGAAAAGTAGATGACGGCTACTTCCGTTAAGACCTTCCCGAAGAGGGGAACTGGGAGCTCCTGTTCCCCCTGCCTTCGCAGCCATTCCCCCGCACGGGCATGACGCTCAGACTAAGCACTCAAATGGCTGCAGTGAGAGCATGCCGCCTCCTATCTGGTTCCAGAAGGAAGCAAGGGGCCTAATGGAAAATCTCTGCGGCACAGGGAACTTCAGCAAGCTCACCAAGCCTAACCTTCCCCTGGGTAACGTGCATTAGGCTGTTAACGTGTGGCGGCCAGGGCTGTTAAGCAGAGATCTTTTTTCTCTTCCCTTCCACGCAAACTTTAAGATAAATCGTCCTCAGAACACACAACATATGATAGGTGAGGTGGGGAGAACACTGAGGCAAAACAATTCAGCTCGGTCATACCCTGTGCAGGGCCAGTTTCAGCATCTCTGTGTTGCACCTTGTACCTCCAAGGGCTGAGGTGCAGAGACAACTTCGTTGGACTGGAAGGAGACAGGTCCTCGGCTGAGAACAGCACAGCAGGGATGGACAGCCAAAGCTGGGCATAAGTTGGCACAGGTGGGAGATGAGAGGTGGAGAAGGGAAACAGCGAGTCTTCTGCTTACGCAGTATTTTGCTCTTGACCATTGGATTCTCATTTCCTCCATTAATGTATGCCAAGGTCTTCAGCTGCTCCCTTTCTGCTCTCTGCTCAGCCAGCTAATCTACTGCTAACTACACAGAACAGAAAGATTACCCCACAGTGAGGAAAGGCTCCCACACAGTTCAATATATTCTTTGGCAGAAAACTGAGATTAAAAGCAAGCTAAACTCCATTACTATTTGTGTAACTAGAGTGGCCTGGTTACAGAGCTAGTAACCATAGCAATCATTTAAACAAAGCTTTAAAGAAAAAATTCCCTTGTTATTAAAATGTTGATCCTTGACTCTGAATCAGTTTCTTGATCTTCCTATTGTGTGAGGTCTCAGAGGTGCTGTCTGCCTGCAGGTTGTAGGGATGACACAGGAAAGCAAGGGCTCAGCTCAGAGCCACTGAATATCCTCAACTAGTGTTTGTGTCTCTTGCTAATAGAATTATGCTTTCTAAACATACAAATACAAAAGGATCAGGCTGCCACACATGGATTCTGAGGTTTGTGAACACCATACAATTAATCTGCTAGCAGTGATATTTCTTAGAGTAAGTCTCAAGCAATTAAATTGAGCCTACTACTTAATCACGTTCCAAACAAGGTATTAGTTAGGTTGGAGCCCAACTCACTTAAAAGCTCAGACACTGAAAAAAAAAAAAGAAAAAAAAAGACCAAATTATTTGGCAATTCCATATGACTGTTCAAGTCTGCTTGATTTTATGGTCAGATTACCTTCTATCTCCAAAGATTATTCCACAGTTATGATTCTTGTATTAGTAAGAGTCATGCAGGCATTACACAAAGGGCACCACTGATTTGTTTTTCCATAACTCTATCTGGATAACTGGGCAGATTTTTATTTTGAAAAGATCCTGCTGGAGCTTTTTTTTTTGAGATGCTTGTTAAATGTAACCAGGAAAATGGGACACACGAGCAGTGAGATGGATACGATCTGCACGTTTTTCTCACAGGAAAACAAGTGTGGCGCATGTTTAACAAAAGGGAGTAGCTTCAGGGTTACATTATCTAAGGGAGCCAGATGTAAACTCTTGAATATATAGTGCTCCAGGCAGGTCCATTAGAAAAACGAAACCTTTTTGTTCATGGGGAGGAAGGAACAAATTTCTTCTTGAAAACTTAACATAGTTTGAGAACTGCTCCTGAATGCCACCACAGCTGGTCTAGCCTTGCAAGCTTTACTCACGTGAGCATTGAATCAGGCTGTCTCCCTAGATTAATGAGCTATACCAGCAGCTGTAATTTCTCTACAGGTCCCATTGATCTTAGTTGGATATCACTGAATGCAAAGAATACCCAGCAAACCCCAATGACTAATACATGTATTTAAGGCCAAAAAATACTAATGCATCAAGTCAATGACAAAATGCAGCAGCTGCAGCCTTAACAGGAAATCAGGTTTTGTTTTGTATGGCCAGGTTTTACTAGCATCAGAATGAACCGAAGTTGTTTCGCAGAATACTGTCAGAATGGAAATCAAATGTGAACATGGCTGTGTGAAACCTGGACATGTATTTTTAGGTACACACACCCACACACAAGCCTGAATAGTTCATTCCTCCCCTCTGATACAATCAAGGGTGCCTTCAGCAGGAACATGAGCCCAGGCATGCTTCTAACTCAGTTTTCCTTGTGCCACCCCCATTTAACTACATACCATATCATGTAACAGCTTGAAACGCTTTTCTTCAGTAACTCTTTCTTTCCTCCATATTCTCACAATGCTATTCAATTTCCTTTAGCAACACAGTAATTACCCATACCAGATCAAACCTGAACTTCTGCAGTTTAGTACTCAATAACAGATGCCTCCCAAAAAAGTGGTGAAGACTGCCAGTAAGCAAGCTCCCCTCATATTAGTTCTCATCGGGTTTTCTCACCCAGACGTTGGCTTAAGCCTTAAATCATGACTTAAGATCCCTTTAGCAAAATATAAACGGACATAATATGAAATCACAGAATCACAGAATCACAGAATCGTTTAGGTTGGAAGGGACCTCTGGAGATCATCTAGTCCAACCTCCCTGCTCAAGCAGGGTCACCTAGAGCATATTGCCCAGGATCACATCCAGACGGGTTTTGAATATCTCCAGCGAAGGAGACTCCACCACCCCTCTGGGCAACCTGTTCCAATGCTCTGTCACCCTCACAGTGAAGAAGTTGTTTCTCAGGTTCAGATGGAACTTCCTGTGGTTCAGTTTCTGCCCATTGCCTCTTGTCCTGTTGCTGGGCACCACGGAGAAGAGGCTGGCCTCATCCTCTTGACACTCCCCCTTCAGATACTTGTACACGTTGATGAGATCCCCTCTCAATCTTCTCTTCTCCAGGCTGAACAGGCCCAGCTCTTGCAGTCTTTCTTCATAGGAGAGATGCTCCAGCCCTCTAATCATCTTGGTAGCCCTCCGCTGGACTCTCTCCAGCAGGGCCATGTCTCTCTTGGACTGGGGAGCCCAGAACTGGACACAGTACTCCAGGTGAGGCCTCACCAGGGCTGAATAGAGGGGCAGGATCACCTCCCTCGACCTGCTGGCAACACTCTGCCTAATGCACCCTAGGATCCCATTGGCCTTCTTGGCCACAAGGGCACACTGCTGGCTCATGTTTAACTTGTTGTCCACCAGCACTCCCAGGTCCTTCTCGGCAGAGCTACTTTCCAACAGGTCAGTCCCCAGCCTGTACTGGTGCATGGGATTATTCCTGCCTAGGTGCAGGACCTTGCACTTGCCTTTGTTGAACTTCATGAGGTTCCTCTCCGCCCACCTCTCCAGCCTGTCCAGGTCCCTCTGAATGGCAGCACAGTCTTCTGGTGTGTCAGCCACTCCCCCCAGTTTAGTATCATCAGCAAACTTGCTGAGGGTGCACTCTGTCCCTTCCTCCAGGTCATTGATGAATATATTGAACAAGACTGGGCCCAGGACTGACCCCTGGGGGACACCACTAGCCACAGGCCTCCAACTTGACTCTGCGCCATTCACCACAACCCTCTGAGCTCGGCCATCCAGCCAGTTCTCAAGCCACCTCACCGTCCACTCATCTAGCCCACACTTCCTGAGCTTACCTAGGAGGATGTGATGGGAGACAGTGTCAAAAGCCTTGCTGAAGTCCAGAAAGACAACATCCACTGCTCTGCCCTCATCTACCCAGCCAGTCATTCCGTCATAGAAGGCTATCAGATTGGTCAAGCATGATTTCCCTTTGGTGAATCCATGCTGACTACTCCTGATCACCTTCTTGTCCTCCAGATGCTTAGTGATGACCTCCAGGATGAGCTGTTCCATCACCTTTCCCGGGATGGAGGTGAGGCTGACAGGCCTGTAGTTTCCTGGCTCCTCCTTCTTGCCCTTTTTGAAGACTGGCGTGACATTGGCTTTCTTCCAGTCCTCAGGCACCTCTCCTGATCTCCAGGACCTTTCAAAGATGATGGAGAGAGGCCTAGCGATAACATCCGCCAGCTCCCTCAGCACTCGTGGGTGCATCCCGTCAGGGCCCATGGATTTGTGGATGTCAAGTTTGGACAAAAGATCTCTAACCCGATCCTCCTCAACCAAGGGAGAGTCTTCCTTTCTCCAGCCTTCCTCTCTTGTCTCCAAGGTCTGGAATTCCTCAGGACTGGCCTTAGCAGTGAAGACAGAAGCAAAGAAGGCATTCAATAACTCTGCCTTCTCTGTATCCTTTGTCACCAGGGCACCCGCCCCTTTCAGCAGCGGGCCCACGTTTTCCCTAGTCTTCCTTTTGCTATTGATGTATTTGAAGAAGGCCTTCTTGTTGTCCTTGACATCCCTTGCCAGATTTAATTCCAACTGGGCCTTAGCCTTCCTTGTCGCATCCCTGCACGCTCTGACAACGTCCCTGTATTCCTCCCAAGTGGCCTGTCCCCTTTTCCACATTCTGTACACTTCCTTCTTCTGCTGGAGTTTGGCCAGGAGTTCCTTGCTCCTCCAGGCAGGTCTCCTGCCCGCTTTGCTGAACTTCTTCCTCAGAGGGATGCACTGATCCTGAGCCTGGAGGAAGTGACGCTTGAATATTAACCAGCTCTCTTGGACCCCTCTTCCTTCTAGGGCCCTACCCCAGGAGATTCCCCTAAGTAGGTCCCCGAAGAGGCCAAAGTCAGCTCTCCAAATCATTGCATTCACCTGCAACTCCATGATTTTTCTGACTTATTCACGTTTCCACCTCATAAACAAATCTTTACTTCTTATTTGAAAAGGCAGCTTCAGAGTGCTTTGCACAATTATCACAATACACAGCACTTCAACTTAAAGGTTACCCAAACCAGCCACCGTATCTGCTTCCAAAATTAAATATAAATAGCTACTGTCAGTTCTTTAAAGTGTTTTTCCAGTCTCCAAATCCAATCTTGCCTTTCTTGAGCTGTGATCCTTTTTCTTTCATGGCAGACTTTTGCAAGTCTGTATTGCCTTGATCATTTACATCCTTCCTGAACTTCTCTGTGGTAATCTGCAAAGGCTGAAAACTCTTGCTGTAAGCGTAGGTGGAAAGGTTTGCTAAAACACATGATTAGATGACTAGTCAGATTGCGGAAAACCTTACACAGGAAGCGAAGATTCGAGGCTCCCTCCCCTGCAACAGGGTTTCAGAGATGAAGGGTTCAGTCATAACATGGGAAACCCTTTTGCCTAGCAATGCTGCATGGCGTTTTCGTGTTATTTCCTTCTGACATTTCTCAGGCACCAGAGGGCATGTTTCCATTAACAGATTGAAGTAAAAGTCAAGGATTCAGCACTCTGTCCTCTGTTTATCCCGCCTGGTACCTGACGGAGCAGTACACAAGCATTCCTGAAACACAGCTCGTAACACAGCACACTATCGCGCAGCAAGACTATTTCAAATGTCAACCCAGAGAACCCGAACCCTGTTTTGCAAGGGGACGTGTCACCCCTCACCCACACTTTTAGTATAGCAGTCTTCAAAATGACTACATCAAAGGTTCATTTTAAATGACACTGAAAAACTGATTTCATCATGTCCTTTAATAGTTAAGATGACAGCCTCTCTGTAAAGAGCAGGTGTAAGAAACTAGCTGACAGAGAGTGGGAGGAAAAAGAACCCACACTAATAGCTGTCTGGTATTTATTACTTTTTTAATACAGAGAAGTCACAACAAAATATTCTCTAACAACACACGCAAATGATATCATAACCAATTATTTTAATTTCATCAACATTCATTTGCTATGTACATATTCTTCCTTCTGCAAAAGTGCAATCCAAAAATGTCTCAACAAGAAACCTTTATGGACAAGAATGTTTTTGAGGGGTTTTCTTAGGAGTGGCCTTCAACAACATGTTTTTCCTTGGTTACCTGGTACATCAAAATGAAGAGTACATGAAAATAAAGAGACTGGGTTAGATGCCTCTCTCGTAGGAATATTCCCTATTTTCCCACCTAAATCATTTATGAATACACTGCTCACTACTGAACAAATTAACGCAAATAGACTACAGAATAGTCTATGAGACTATAGAGCATTGTATTTTTAATGACTTTGCAGCATTAGATAGAACAAGAAATTCAGCCTTTTCACCTTGATGTAAAAATTACATATCAGCATTTAAAAGATGTCCATTGTGTTAGTTATAGTTATCAAAATTTACTTTTAAATGTCCTACTGATGGATGAATTCATTTACACATCCAAAATGTTAAGTCTATCTAAATGCAAGCCTCTCCTACGGAAAACATATTTAACTACTGGAAATAAAAGCATCTGCACATGCAACTCCTATTACTATCACCAGGAGTATCGTGCATTTCAGAAGAGTAGAATGAACCTCCAAATCCAGAGGACTGTATTCTGTTTTGCAAAACATGTTTCAGGCACAATTTAATCTGACCACACGCCAGATTAAAAAGAATGCACAGCATCAGACAAATGAAAGGTAATGAAGAGCAAACTTTAGCCAAACAAGCAAAGCAAGCAGCTCCCTATCTAGACAAAACATTTCCCTTTTGATACATTTAAAAGTTCATGACTATTTCCAGTGCTCATTAAGATGGAGAGCAAATAATAAACAACAATCTAGTTTAACCTTTTATGTTAAGAAGCCACAAAGTCCCAAAGGAGTTAACTCTGCCTTTGTACTTACAAAGAGCCAAGCTGAAACTTTTATGGCCAAAGGACGGGCCTGACTACTTGACTGGATGCTTATGGAGGTTACAAAAAATACCGCCTTTTGCAGTAACTCGAGGCCAGTTTTCAGTATCAGTAAGAAGCAGAGAAAGCATTCTCTGCAAATTAGGGACAATTTACTTTGGAGGGAAAGTTCAAAGGAATCTTTCTGTAGTTCAGCTGGTTTCCATCATGGATCATTTTTACTGTGCTACATGTGCTGCTAGCCTCCAGTTGAGAGATGTGTTTTGCGAGAAAATAGGCATTTCTTCAAGCAGTAGCTAAGACTCACCTAACAGCAGAATTAGAAGGAAAAGCTGATTGAGAACTGATTTTTTTTCTTGGATAGATTTGTACATAACTTCTCATCACTGTTAAGATTTTAAACATGCTTTTCCCTCCACTTTCCTAGTCTGATTCTTGGTTTTGAATTGGAGATACTGTACAATCTTTCATATGCTTGTGCTTTTAAAAACTGGCCGAATTCCTTTCTCCAACTTCCACTCATTCTCAATCGTCATACATACACATATGGAAAGGCATCTAAGTACTTAGAGAACAGAATTATAACTAAGCTACAGTAAAAAAAAGCAAATGAACAAGTATTTGGGAGAATTCTAGATCCCACTTCTCCCCTGCCACGTACATTGCACGGTGACAACTGCTCTTGCTAACCATGGGAAAATGGGTACAGAATGCTACTGCTCTGTTATCCATGTAGCCTATGTGGGAACTGATACCCTAAATTCAAGACATGAGTGACTAGAATTCAAGATCAAATACCAGTTATATATGTTTCCTTTTATTTTTCCCATTACAGGAGTTTCATCTCTGCTATGTGATTTAATACCACTGGAACAGTCTTTTGCGTATCTACGATTTGTGTCTCTGAACTGGCTGTCACAGTACTGGCAGGCGATGCAGCTCTAGACTTTGTTAACCATTCTAATTCCATGAGATTTTTGGAACGTACCACAGAAGCTGAAGGGCTCATCTTCCCTGCAGAATTAATTCAAATCAGTAATTGATTGTTCTCCATAAGGAAGGTCTAGACTGCACAGTAACTACATTTTCTCTGCTAGATACCTCTTCTAGTTCAGGTATGTGTGGGCTAGCTGCCTCTCCTACAGACCATGGTTACAGTGCCGCTTCTGCTGTCCCTGATTGTTCTCCATAAGGAAGGTCTAGACTGCACAGTAACTACATTTTCTCTGCTAGATACCTCTTCTAGTTCAGGTATGTGTGGGCTAGCTGCCTCTCCTACAGACCATGGTTACAGTGCCGCTTCTGCTGTCCCTGCGTCTGGTGTAATTTGGTTTGCAGTAGCCCCACCAGGCCAGTGTTAGAAGTTCTTTCCGTAACTCACCTTAAAAGGTAAACAGATTTTCCCACAACTGTTACAGACAGACCTGAGGGGAACCACTGCACAAAAAGCCAAGGATGTGCTCTAGACATAAAAATATGTACAGCAACAGTGAGGACAGAACAAGAGCAGGGCTAGTGGTGCGGGCTATCACAGCCAGATGCTGCTAAGGTTGGTTTTCAGACCAGGAGTGCATCACCAGTGTAACTGTATGAGATAGATAGTCCAGCCCTACCCAGATGTGAAAATGATTAACTTCAGTTGGCTGGCTTGTAAGGACATTACCACTCAAGTTAACAGTAACTGATCTGTGCCAATATAAGCCCTCTGTGCAGCATGCGTATTATTTGAAGAGTGGTTAATGCTAAAAGGAGCTAATTTTGCAGTAAAGACAGCCAGGAAATAAAACTGTGAACTTGGCATTTTTTATGCATACAGAAACATGGATGTTCAGTTCAAGTTTTATGTGTACATTAATTTCCTTCACTTAACAGAAAGTAGAATTCTCAGTCCAGCATATGCAAGACTGTTTTGGCTTGCGACTTTTTTGTATTCTTTCCCAGGGTGTGCAGAGTATCAGGGCCATTTTCAAGACCATAATTTCAACAGACACATTCTTGAAGATTCTAATTTGGGAAAACCATAATTGGTTTTAAAATAGTGTCTCACAACTTAAGAAGAAACAAAAAACAATCCCACCTCTTACAAAGTAATAAAAACTGCACCTCCTGAGTGGACAGTCACTCCATAAATATATTATGGAGAAAAGCAAAAAAAAAAAAAAAACAAAACAAAACCTCAATTGGCTTGAGAAGCCAAGTAAAAGATTTATGACCTATTATAAAACTTTTGTTTAGGGAAGAGAGAAATGGGAACCAAGAAACAACATTGGCAGAGTCTACAGGGCCAACCCCTATGATACAAATTCATTGCCTAATGCGCAGTCTATTATACATAGCACATAGGCATATAGAAAGAAATTACACTAAGTTTGCTTTCTTAAATAGTCTCCAAGTTTTTTGATCCTGGACTTACATAATTTTGAAAGACAAAGGTGCAGCAATTAACTGTTTTAAAAACCAATGACACATTTCATACCAAGTACCTCTCAGATCTTACAGCTCTGACAGCCCAGATCCCACTTTATGGTCCTCTTTACAAACCGGTCACACCAGTCCGCAGTAGGCAGCAAAGTCTCAGCTGCAGCAGACACACACGAACACATCCCCATTCAGTTCAACCTGTTCCTTCCACATATCACAACTAAGTCCTAAAATATCTGTGAAGAAATACCTTTAAATAAAGCATTTTAGGATCTCCAGCTTGTTTTGGTATAAACGATTGACCTGACTGCTAAAATGACAACACTGGTGGAAGCAGTACTATTGCCGTATGATCCGTCAGTGAGGGTAACGCACATCAAACATACATGGCAGGAAGACGCTATGCCAAAAAAATACATTTTAGGATTGCATTTTCTGGCATAGATTTACATTCACTTGTCACAGTATCTTAGTTTAACCCACCTTGGGAAATCTAAAAGAAAGCCTGCTAAGATGACTAACAGTTTAGGGCCATTCCTGCTCCCATTGGAACCAATGTCAAAGACTCAATGCACTCAACTTTAACAGGATGATTTCTTTCCAAGGATTTCCCATTTCCACCAAGCTAGAGGGACACCACCCTACACAACTAACCACTTTCCAACTGGACGTATTTTTCTGTCCTGTATGTCTCCTCAGGCCTTTGCTATAAACCATATCACAACAATACAAAAAATAAAACCAAATCATTTCTAGCTGAAGTTTACCCCACACTCGGGATATATTCAAAGGCCATTACATTGGCTTGCCTCCAGCCTTCACAGAGATCTTGTCAGGAGGATCCTGGTTTTAACAACATGTATATATACATATTAATATGTACACAGACAAAGAAGCTGCTCTTTCAGTTAGAAAAGAAATTAATTTCATCACAGAATGAATCCTATAAAAAGATATGTAATAAAGTTGAAATACCCATAAAATAGCTATTACTAAAGCAAAGCTTTCGTCAATAAGCCTCCAGAACTTTAAATGAAGAGAATGGCTTCACAAAGTGGTAGTCTAGATTTCCACAGTGTGGACACTGCTGGACGTTGCTGTATTCAGAGAAATACTGCATGCCAATCCGTACATCTATTACTGGCTTCCCACAGTGTTTACAGTTCAGTCGAGCCTGCAGAAAAGTAAAAAACACGTTTGAAATAACAAATTTTGCTTCCACTCCTCACTACAGAAAAAGAGAATGTCTCACACGCACACCCTTCTCTGGCCCCGTTAACAGGTTAAGTCAGGAGACTGGCGGTACTGGGATCTGCTGGGGAGGATGTTACTTACCTGGTGACTTACTCAGAAGCTTACTCCCAACTAAAGGAATGTTTCACACAGCCTCCCTGGAAGCTTTCTGCAAGTTTGGTGGAAATCAGTAGGTAGTTAGCTATGCTGATGTTAAACTTTTCTCAGGTTACTCTTTTAAAACAAGCTCTCTCCAAAAGTGCTTGAAGTCCCGCAGTTCGGATATCCAGTTTTAAGATTAATTTTCCAAAATAATTTAGAATCCTGATTTAACTAAACATTTGACACTGCATGCTTTTCAGCTCAGTTCAGAGGAGGAAAACTACTGAACCTTGCCAGAGACAGCAAGACGTTTGTTTTTCCCTCTGCAGTGAGCCAGAGGGTTGGGTGAAGTGCAGCTACACACAACTTTCTGTAAAAGAGGCCATGTAGCAGGGTACTCCCTGGACGGAGCACATCCCAGTGAGCTCTTTTGGCCATGATGAATTCCTGCTACTTATGTTAGGTAACATTTGAAGAGAGTTAACTAGATTTTAGCACTGAGTCCACTAATTAAGCTTTTGTCAGTTAATAACTTTCTAATAAGTACCCTAAAAAGTACACACTCTGGGAATCATTACAACTGAGGTTATGTATCAGACTTCAGTAGAAATCATAAGAATGTTTGTCACATGAAATAGTACCTAGTACGCCTCCAAATTCTAGACAGTAAGTTATATCCGATTCTGACTGGCAGGAGGTACAGAATTTCAAAGTTTATATCTGTCTGTGATTGTTTTATGTTGATTAATCTCTAAAGCAATCCTTCAAGTACTCAGCGCAAATTGTGCTGTCTCAATAAACCATAAATGAAGCCCTGAAGCAAAGAGAGAAATCTTACATTTGTGCCATGCAATTGCCACTGTGCAGCTGTTTCATTTTGTGTTTGAACATGATTTGTCTGTGCAATATTTAAGCATTTTAATCTTTTGGTTTAACAAATGTATAGCTTGCCCTGTTTTATCAACATGGCGTGGTATTGTATCACTTTAAGTATTTATTTAAACATTTACAATACATATAAGGTTATATAAACTAAACATCATTTAAAGCATACAAACTATTTGCAAAATCCAACTGAGATAGGACCAACACTAACTGGGTAGATATGAGAAACAATTAAAGGGTAAAAGTAAGGACAGACAGAGCTATTAACGGTCGTAACAAAATGAAGTCTTGAGAAGGGATCTGGCTGTAGAAGAAAGGGCCATTTGATGTAAAGAAAGAAAAATGCAGTGTGAAAGCACAGCAGGTAGTTTGAAATAGTCAAGCAGCAGAGATTTGAGATCATAAGGGAGTTCAAGAGTAAAGACAGAAAATGAGCAGCCAGGGTCTGAGCTGTACAGTACCTTGACCTCACGGCTCGACATGCTAATGAAAGCTTCAGCTTTTCAATGAAAAGAACAACATCATTTTCTATGGCAACACTGATATAATGAATTCTCTTGGGGGAAGGGAGGGGAGGGAAGAAATTACTAAAGTATTATCACTGTTGAGACAACACTCACAAACAAACCAAAAAATCCTCAGCCATCTGCTTGAACATCAGAAATTCTAAGAAATACAACCTAACAGGATGCAGATTTGCACGATTTTCTTGAAAAAAGTGGTGTTTTTCCCCTTGCTACCGTCCAGTACATCCACTAGCTGCTAGTAACCTTTCTGACAGTGGATGTAGTTCAATTATCCTATATACACATTCGTGAAGTACAATTAAATATTTTGAAATAAAGTATGAAATCATTCAAAATAGAAATTAGCAAGGCAATCTGGAAATAAATTATATAGCATAGTTTAATGTCATCCCTTTGTATGCACAGAATCATCTGTAACAATCACGGTGAAAGAAAAATGCATATTATCCAGCAATCAGAGTCACGGAAGATAATGATTCTGCATTCAGTTCTATTACTTACCATGTACTGTCACACTGTCCATTAATCATATAGTTAAGGCTCTTGCACAATGAGACCTTAAATCTTGTCTTGTACATTCAAAAGAAGCAATTTAGATCTAAATTTCCTGGCTTTTACAAAGCTGGCAAGTCAGCCTCAGTGCTGTATCTTTAAAAGTTCATATTTTAAAAAAAGTTATGATCTCAAGATGCACAAAATTTGGAGGTATCATTTCTGCCTGTAGCTATAATTGTTATCAACTGTCATTTTATCCACTAGCACCAACTCCATTTGTCTTGTGAACAACAAATTTTGGCAGTTTTAAAATTAAACTGCATTTCGCATTTTGACAAGACTATCTTCTAGATTGCTACATCTACAAGGGCAGGGACTGTCTTCCTTTTAAGCCTTACTCAGAACTAAGATTACTGGTACTGGGCAGTAGTAATAAATGAAGAGATTGCAAAGCTCTATAGAAAGCACGCACAATACCATGACGTGACCACACTTCGAATTAACAGATCCACATTTGTGAGGCACCTAATCCAGCAGTTAACAAAACCGGTGCATCTGAAGGCAACAGCCCACTCCTGAACAGCCAGAATGGATCACAGACCCATTCCCATAATAATGGCACCTTAGTGCTTTTTCCATAGCAATTTACCATGGGTCACTGCCACCTCTGCAACAAAACACCCCTCAACCGACCACGTGAAAAACTCTCTTGGATGCTGAGCATGCTGTCGCCTTAGGCATGTGTCTACTCTGGAGAAGCCAGAGGCTTTAGATTTTCCTCACCCACGGTATAAATTAGGCGATCGTTACATGAAAACTAAGCTTATTCAGGCTATGACAGAGTATCATCCTCACAGTCACAGCAAAGATTAAGGAGAAATAGGTAATCTTCAAGCATAAAGACCCTTTAGGCTTTCCATTCCGCTGGCTTTTTTGCTACAAGGATCTCATGATAAAACACAATTTGAGCAAATAAGAGAGGCCTGAATGCATGTAACAGCTGCTAAAAGTGTGCATTTGTCATTAAAATACTACTAGAATTACCTGTGATGCCAAAGATATTTGGTAGCGATCAAGCACCACCCAGGTTTAATTGTGAATACATTTGAAAGGGCTTTATTTAAAAAAATACATATTAACCACTGGCATTTACATTAGTTTTTGTTCAACTGTAGGCCTTTGTGCTTCATAAGTTAAGACAAAGGGACAGTGATTCGGTCAGACTGCTTGTACTGCACTGGACTGCATCTATAGATTTAGGCTGAACAAGAAGGATGAAGAACGGGAAAGGAGAAGAGAAACACAAACCTTTGCTTTATTTACCATTAGTTTGAATTTCATTTTACGAATCTTATTTACATACAATACTAACCTGACAACAGGGAGATGCTGCCAGAATATCATAGGTATACATAGTTCCCAGCTGATGCCAGCTTCCATCCCATCGGGACTTGCACTTAATGCAGATAATTTTGTGAACCCCTTCTAAGCAGTCTACACAAACAGCATAGAGATGCATAAGCCTTCCTGTGGACAGGAAACACATTTCTTAAGGAAACTGTAACAGAAGATTAAAACAGACATTTCCTGCAATGTGTTATTTGCCCTTCGGTGTGATATAAATCACACCTTATTAATAACTCTTTTTTAAAGGATGAATGATTAACTCAATAAATGTTTCTCTTTGGAAAATACATATGGCTTGACTGAAGGTATTTTCCATGGATAAAAAGTCGAGGAATTACAGATCAAGCTTCCGCCCTCCCATTTGCTGGTAGACCTTAGCAAAATATTATACAAAAGAAGTAGGTTAATGCTATATGATCAGTTGTCAGGTTAAGCTATATGATCCTCTGCAGTTCTTCCAATCACATGATTGCGCCCTACATCCCCACCTGAGAGGAGATGTGGAGAAGTGTTGAAGCTTATTAGCAAGCTAGGCAGAGATTCATGCAACAAATAACTTGCCAAAATCTTCCAGCAAAGAGGGAAAAAAAGGACCTAACATTCCTCACGGAATAAAGCGAGAAATAGAAGAGCAATTTTCTTTCATGTAATTTTTCCTGACTATTCATTTATGGTGAGTACATTTTAGAACATTATACATGTAAGTATGCATGAGTGTGTGTGTGTGTGTGTGTGTGTGTGTGTGTGTGTGTGCGTGCGTGTGTGTGTACGTATATATAAACATTATATATATAATGTTATATCTACACAGATTTTAACATGCCATACAAGAATATGGATCTATTGAACTCTATCATGAACTTAAGTTCTATGTGCAAGATGACTTTCAAAAGATGAGTTATACTGACATCCATAAAAACCAAGCAGTTCGGACTTTAAAATGAAATATTTTGTCTACATAAGTGCTAATGAACTTAACAATATAAAATCCAAGATGCAACTTTCACACAAAACAAAAGGCCCTACATAAATTACAAAGATCCGGCATCTAGATTAGGCCTGATTTACAGTAATTGAATGGATTTGCAGTTTAATAGTTGGCTATTAAATGTGTGCTTACATGGAGAGCTAACTCTAACATAACATAACTTGCACTGCTATACGAGACAAAATTAAGAAGTAATGCAGATACAAATCAGCTACAAAATAGAGCTTCATATTATGAATGTTTATTTTAGATTGCAATTTGTGCTCTTGAGCATCAAAGTGTTAAGACATATCACAATTTGTTATTTCAAGAACATACACATCTTGCAGCTTTTCTGGAGATAAGGGGACAAAATATTAATAATTTATGGTCAGACCACACCAGATATTTTAACACTACTGGTTTGTTTTTCAAGTTGTTTTTTTTAAGCCAACTATTTTAGAAAAATGAGAAGAAAAACAAGATTCTTCCTGAAGCATATATACAAAATAAACTTGTAACTCTGGACTGGTAAAATTGAGTTATTCAATTATATACATTTAAAGTGTTCAGCTCTAGAAAATGTGATATGATGAGACTGAAGTGTAAATATATTAACCTCTGTTTCTTAAGTGAACACTTGAGATTGGAGATTTTCCAATAATTCCACTGTACTAAAGCTTTTTGTTTTGTACCAAGATAGAAAATTTTCCTCATCTGAAGTTATACACTATTCCTGTAAATTAAAATACTGCATTCCCACACTGTTTAATTCTGAGTTTCCTTGTTGCAAACCAAACACCTGGTATCTTAAACATCCCTGAAACAAAAAAAAAAGTTATTTTCTTTACTAAGAGAAAACAGCACCCTGGAACAGCATCTTGCAGCTTAATTTCATTTCAGAACGTACTTCTGATAATAAACCATTTTACTCAGGTCAAGGAGGTAAGAATTCTAACAATTAATTATTCACAGCATTTTGTCTGAGCAAACTTGCAGATATATCATCCAAAGGGTAAGAAGCAATTAATAAAAAAAAAATAATAATTCCGCAGTTTCATTTTTAGTGCTAAAAGTTAACAAGTGGCAGAGTTTCACTACTTTTAAAGCAGCAATTAGTACTGATAAAATCACAAGCACATTGTGCATGCCTCCCAGCAAAAGCAAATAAGCATTGTTATCTCACATATATATATATATATATATATATATATATATATATTATCCTGCAGACTTTTTAGCTCATATGTTCTTTGCCTATCGCTTCTTCTCTTTAAGGTACATTAGGCAAGACAGAAACAAAATTGTTAGCATGAATACAGTTTAGTGACTTAGAGCACAGTGATTTAAGGAGGAAAAAAAATACAAAGTTTGCTACACAAAGGAGTGCTACGTAACACGTATTATGACCGTGCATGGGATATAACAAATTTTACTGAAAGGAGAAAAACTTGTATGTTAAAATTACCTGTTGTTTATGCCTTCCCATTACACTTTTTAACATGTAACTGTATGTTTTTGTAAACTAAACTACTAATATTCTCTCTGACTTATTTTAGCCGCACAAGCTGCGAACAGACTGCAGGACAGATGTGTTTTGCAGTGTATCACAGCGCTCATGTGCCTTGATCATTTAGTTTGGGAAAAATCTTTCAGAAAGAGCTGCAGCTCGTCCTAGCCTACAATAATTTGTTTCTCCAGAAGAAAAATAATACACGTCTTGGACTCAACCCATCATGGAGCAGGAACACGACCAAGGTGTACTCCAAACAGGTGGGAATTTGGAAACAAGTCTAGATCCCCCACTATACCATTGCTACTTCATCCCACCATAATAAACATTTACTTTTAAAAACTATGCCCAACCAGTCCAGATCACAAAAACAGTCTTTGTTAGGCTTGTGTTAATATAGGCCAGACTACCGTCCTTGCTATATTAAAAAATACTGTGTGCCCTAAAACAAAACTGACATTCACTAGTCTAACAAAAGATGAGAGGCATGACTGACTTGTGGTACATACAGAACTTTCAGCCATGCTGCAGCACAGCACGCTTAAATTTAAAAGGATGATGTATGTCTTGGATTAAAATTCACAACATAGAAATCAGTACACATACACTGCAGAACAGGGGGGCAGAAAAAGCTTCCTATGGGCTGTCTATAACCCAGATGAGAAATCCCTTAGTTGTAAGACTGAACACGAGGCAGGGATCTTTCAATGCAGCATTTGGTTTTTATAATTCCTTCCTAAGCATTTCAGTCTGATCTGGAAGATAATCTGGACATGACATCAGGCTTTACAGAACTGCTTAGCAAATGCAGAATCAGGATGCAAATCTAAAATGGGGTGGGGGGTGGAGGCACAAAGAGCAGTTCCATCGTTTAATGAGACCTAACATGACTGACAGACAACCTGTACCTTGAAGGTGACAGGGCACATCATATTCAATTTCATCGTGTCTTGATGGGCTAAGGAACAGCGTTCCATCCACCAGCGGAAACTGTTCAAACACTGGCAGTGCCCTGTGGCACAGCGCACAGTTTACAACGTTCCTGTGGCTGGCACTAAGAGCAGCAAGAATAAACTTCCGAAGGTCCTCCCCTTGACCCACTTGGGCATCATCTTCCATCCGCACATGGAAAGTATTCAATTTATGCCTGGGTATATGAGTAAGAAGCTCAGATAGATCAAGCCTTCTCAAAAACTGCACAGGGGCATCAAAGTGTCCTGACCGATGTGCTTGCAAACCAGCTGCCCCATAATCAAAATGAGCATTCCTGAACATGCCCCCACCAGCCATGTTCTTCTTATGGGGTTCCAGGTGGATAGCATTCTTTAAAAATTCTCCCAAGTATCGTGAAGAACGAGGGCCGCTGAAATGAGTGGGGGCCAAAATAGAGTAGCCAGTTGGCGGGGACTGGCCGGGAGACACACATGGAGAACGAACGGCATAGCCCCCACTAATGACGCCCTTCTCTTGGGAGTTCTGTCTGTCCATTGAATGCCTTCGCTGGATGTCATGACTTAAGCCTTTCTGCGGCTTGTTGCCTGGCCTACCCTTTTTGGCCTCTTCTGCTGACTCTGCCATAGACCTTCCCATGCTCTTCTCCAACACTGATTTTTTCTTCTTGTCATCCTGCATTCGTTTCACTTGGTACCAGTCAGTGTCTTTCTTTAAATGACCCTGCCCACATCGACAAGAACAAAAGCGAAAAGCGAGATCGTATCCCTTCTTTGTCCACATGTTTTGGCGACACTGCTTTTCATTCCAACTCCTTGCTCTGCCAATACAATTAAACTGGACAAGAATGCTGCTTTCCCACTCATAAAAGCACTGAAGGTGCATCCAGGTGCTGTAAGGACAATGCTCGTTGTTGCATATAACTTTTTGGTAGTCATCCTTCTCCAGGTCAACCGGCCTTCCAAAGCTACAGATCAGTGGAGTAGCACAAGGGGCTTCTGTGGAACATAAAACAGACACATTAATAACTTAAAAATATTTGTGGCTTGCTGATTGCAGTAGTTCTTTAAAGGCTGTGCTAAACAGAAATGCAAGCTCTTACTCATAATCTGTATTATCAAAGCGCCCACAAGCACCAGCTCTGGGTCAGAATAAAAAACAGTCTTTGCTAAAAAAAAGTCAAGTACATGAAAGGAAATACAGAAGTGACGGAAGAAGAAAACCAAATGACTACGCAGTCAGTTTGATGCCGAAAGTCAAAGCACCTCAGCAGCTTTAACCATCTTACAGGGTTTGCAGATACCATTGCAAAGGCAAGCACTAAGAAGTACGGAGGGAGCTTTGTGGATGTTTCTGAAGGGTTGTTTTGAAGCCTGAGGGGCAACATGGGGAGAACACACAGAGATGCTTGTTTGAAAAACAAGCGGGCAACACAGGCTGGCTTTGCGAGCATAAGGAGAGGCAGGAATTGACCTTTTCTTTGCAACTGAGCAAGAGACAATAGGTAGGGAAAGGAACAGGAAGCGGAGGACTATGAAAAGCAAGACAAACAGCTTATGTTTTTTGCACAGAAAGGAGGACCTTTGTTACACTGCTCAGGCAAATATGGAATATACCACCATTACTGACAAACTGGATAGCTAAATTTCACAAACCAAGCAGTTCTGCAAGGCAGATAGGCTAAAAAAACAAATGTCACATAGTGTTTTATCAGCAAAGCAGCAGTCTTTGCTATATCCTTGAGCAAAAACCAGTTCATTTCCATTCCCTCCCTGTAACAATATCATCTTCTCCACAAAAATGTCCCGCATTTATGATCAATGACGTTTCCCCCTCCCTCACCTAAATACCACAGACAACATACTACTCCAATCCCTGGCTGCACAGTTGCAGCCAAAAGGGAACAGAAAGGACAGAAAATATTCATTTGGGGTTTCTACTGCATCTGAATAGAGTCTAATTATGAAGTTTAGGACACTTAGTCAAACATCACAAATATGTCTTCTGATTTCTTTCTCTGCATTTCTGACTTCCTACCTCCTCCATTTCCCAGAAGAAAAAAATGTTCCAATAGGGGCTGGCAGGCTGCCTTTTTTCCTCTGTATTACTGCATTCAAATAATAGCACATCACTTTGGGGTTTTTCCTGGTCAAGTGCTGGCTCGTACAGTGTGTGAAAGAGAGCAAATGGCTCTCTGGAATTCCAGAGTCTCTCAGCCAGAGAGCTCCAGGATTTGCAACAGAGATACACTGAGCAAGACAGACTGTTCTCCGTCCCGTTTTTCCCTTAGGAGTTTATATTTCTATCTGACAAACAGGAAAAAAAAAGCTTGGTTGCATTGTTATTAGGCCAGTTACTATCACTGTTAACATGAATAAAAGAATTTAATTTGCACTGGGATGACAGGCTTTAAATTGTTACATTCACTTTTACAGGCTTTCAGTAGTAGATATGCTATGCATAATCACCTGTCATACAGCAGCAATATACAAAAAAGATGTTTTTAAGAAAACCAGATCTTTGACAAGGTAGTGGTTTTGCCCCTTTCCCATAACTTCCTGCTAAAAAGCTATGAACAAACAAAAAACCACGAAGTTAACCTTCAGAAAAGTCAAGATCATGACAGCTCTGAAGACTTTTTTATCCAGAACAGAAGGGCACAAAGATTATAAGAAAGTTTTCCCAAGTCATTCACTGAAATGTGCTACATCCTTCATCTGATCTGTCTGCCTCTGCTCCAAATCCCACAAATGGCACAGTTGCAAGGAGAATTTCCTGCAATACCTTTCCTTATGGGACTGGACTATAAATTGCAATAACGTACATTCCTGAAAACATTCTTTTAAAGCAAAAAAGCCTATTTCATAAATCAAAATATGGCCTTGTTTATAAACACCAGGCATAACAAGGAAAAGAAGACAAGCCACCAACTTGGAGAAAATAGTTTTTGACGAGAGAAGTATTCCCTCGGGACTCTTAGAAGTTTCCTTCAACATATGTTAGATCTATACTCTTACTAGCTGTCTTAGATGTCTGAAAAGCCCACTAAGAACATGCAGTTTTTTGAGATGTCTCTGAGAAGCATGAATTGTATTGGCTGCCCATGACTAGTTTTTCTTCCACATTGCTACAGTGTATATAATGTCACTAAGAGCAAAAGTGAGCAACTTAGCTGTTCTGACCCAAAATCTGTCAGTTTCCCAATCCCCATAGTTCTCCCATCCATTCTCCCCAGACCATCACTTTGATTCAAGTCACGCTATGTCACACCAAGTGACTTAGTGCAGAATTTTTCTTGTCCGTCATTCTTTTATCATATTTAGGGTCTGAAAGTATAGCTTGCAATTATGACAACTCATGCAATTTATCTCAGAGGAGCCAATTAAATTGAAACCATGAAAAACAAATCATCATAAGTCAGATGTGGAGCAAGATACAAGAAGCACTATTATGAAGAGTTCTCATTTATGCATTTCCTGTATTTATCTATTTTGGTACATACTCCTTTCCTTAACTACCATGAGGCAGAAAGAGAGAACACAGTAGAAGTCCAGTTATGCTCATCCTGTGTCCCGCAGTGTAAGTGCTCTTAACAGTTGCATGTATAATTATAACTGATAGCCCAGAAAGTTAATATACAGACAGGTCTAGAGATCTCCCTCTTTAGAATAAAGATTTTACACTTATTCATCCACACCAGTATAGTTAACTGACTAAAAAAACATGTCCTTGACTAGCTTTTGAACATCGTTCTGTTTCTTGGGAGCAAGAAATAAACAACCTGTAAACCCCTGAGAAGTATACCGTCTGTTCTTTGGACAAAAATTAGATTAATAAAATAAGGGTCTGAAATATAGAAAAAAAAAAGCAGCCCATGTTTTCCACAGAATGCGTCCATAATTATTTGTTTGTAATCACATTCAGCATGCCTAGACACTATTTTAAAGGTGACCTTCAATAGTTTTTTTTTCCCTTTTCACTGTTTTGTCAATAGAAGGACTGTTAAATGTGATCTTCCCTCGCTTTTCCTCGACAATTTAATGAAGCAAAGATTACCTAAACAACTTCCCAAATAACGTAACAATGAGCAAGAAAAAGCTTCAAATTTTGGACAGTAATGTCTTTTTGGACGTTTAAGTGAATCAGACGGTAAAAAAAAGTTTTCAGACATTTCCTCATCTGATCTTCTATCTGCTCAGTGTAAAGTGGCTGGTCATGATGATTACATAATCGTCACAGCAAAAGCACAAATGAAACAGCTGGAAGAAAATAATGCAGCAAACAAGAACTTCCCTACACCCAAAGGATGGCGTTGAATTGTTAAACACAGTGGCACTGAGGTTACTCTAGAAAACAACATTACTAATAGGAGAGGCTGTTCATTACTAACCTCTCCCAGAACTCAACCGAAATTTCACTACTATCAGTGCAATAGCACAGGAAATACTCAAAATCTTACACATCTCTCTACCATGTGGTCTAGCTGAGCTGCGGTCTCACAGTAGGATTAGATGATGGGCCTGTCAGGGGATCTGAATTTTTTTCTTGTTGTTTCACTGATAGCAAATCGCTATTATGAAGTCTGCTGATTTTGAGAAAGCCTTGATAAAAATGCTGCAATATTTCCACAACAAAATCTGAAGAGGCAATTGCAGCTAACAAAGGTTGTTTCACTATTGAGCCTTACCACTTCTGTAGCAGCACAGTATTTAAGCAAGCAAAAAACTCCACTACGCGAAAAGCGTATAGAAATGATCAGGCCAACATTCACCTCCATCTAATATTTCAAGTTTCATCTGGTCTGCCTGTGCAAAATAGACTGTTCAGTACTGAACATCCATTGCAAACTTCTCTCCATTCATGTCTCCTGCCAAACACAACCATGCCACACGTTCCTACATAAAGAATAAATGAGAAACACACGACAAAGCAATTTTTTAATGAAACTTTTCCTATTCACAGCAACTGATATGTCTTAGAAGCAAAAGAGTCACCATTCAGGTCACGGAGTACTGCAGCCACACCAGCAAACGTGAAGAGCTCTTCCCCATCAATTCACATCCTTTAAAGTGCTTTCAGTTATTTAATCATAATTTTATAAATAAGACAAAGCACTTATTACAGAATTATAAAACTTCAAAAAAAAACTTGTTATTAAGCCCCTCTATTTCCCAATAATTAGAAATTATTTTCAGATTTTTCTTCAAAAATTCAGAGGAGAAATCATCATATTAGTGTTGTATGGTAACAGCACAATGACTACTGCCAAGACAGACTGACAGTAAAGGGCAGTAAGCAGACTTTCACATGGGCCAAACAGCCTATCCACATCTGCAGCCAGAAGCTGGTTTGTCACCTAACTACAATCTGATTCCAGGTAGCTAATACCTCAACAGATGTCTGGTTTCCAAAGTCATGAAATTAAATTTCATAAAAAATGAAAGATTATCAGGTACTGGAGAAGCATCTGTTCTTCTAGCAGACTGCTCTGAAAGACTGGCTAAATGACCACAATCTATTTTACCCTTCTGTTTCAAGAGGCTCTTCACGCCCTGAGTATAAAACAAGAACATGTGTAGTTTCACGCAGCAGAATGGCTTCCAAGCACAGACACCCTTGTACTGCGCTAGTGAACAGGCTACCATTTTTAAACTACAATTGCACACTGACTCTTTCAGTAAGTTATGTTTCCATACAAGAAACAAATGTTTTTGTCTTATCCACTGTAGTAATTTTGCTCAGTAATTTTCAAAATAGGTGCAAATGGTAGTACATATATGTCCACTAAAACAGAAACAACTTGTAACATTCAAAAGAAACATCCATTTGAGCAAAGATATCTCATTGTTTGCACAAGGTATCTTCCTTCAAAAACATGAACATGGCAGAAGACTGCAAGGAAGCTGGTTTGGGTATTTGTTTTTCTCTCAGTTTTGCTGACCAGATTTAAACATTAATAAAAGTCAGGAACAGAAACAGACAACTGAGATCAATCTCCTTCAATATAAAACACATTAACCTGTTTCTACAGGAAAAAATGGAAAAAAGAGGGTAAATGAAGCCTGTGCTTCCCATTTGATAGCACAAATGAAAGCAGCAGAACAATAGCTGTTTGAGGAACTTCTCTCTGATGAAGTAAATAGGGGAGAATGTTGTTTAATTAAGTTTATACATCCACCAGAAAACCAAAGATGCAACCAGCAAGCCAAACTTCATGGATCTAAGGCTCCAGTTTCATGACTGCTTTCATTTGTTCCAAACCCTAAATGCTCACGCCTAAAGGAATATTCACTCTTTCCCGCACATTCCCACATTATCCATTGTGTAAGTACTAGAGTTTCTGCACTCAGTGCACAAAAACAAAGATTTTTTCCCTGCATTTGTCAGCATAGTTTTCAGCTCATCATACAGACTTATGAACACCAGTAAAGCTCAAGGGAGGTATTAGGAACATGAGGCTTGGCGTAGAGGAAAGAGAAGTATGTCTGCTATTGGAAGAGGCAGCCCTACTGACATCTTAAAACAAGTATGAGTTGACAGTAAGTTGTTATGGATCTGGACAAAGAAATGTTATAAAAACATGTTAACGTCTTGGTGCCGTACCGTCTGCAAGACACTCACTCGTGGCTTGCTTTTGCTCTACCATCATTCTAGTATCTCTAGTATCATCTGTAGTATCTACGCCAAGGACACTTTACCTAGGCCAAAAAGGGTACCTGTGGGACAGTGGCTTTGCAATTTATGTATTTTCCCATCTACCATGACTTTCCCATGAACAACACTCTCTTCACAACCCTAAACAGCCAGAAATTGTTCTCTCTGTGAGCTTGAACCAGAGCTGACTCACTCTGTGGATGGCTACTCCCTACCAACCATTTGCAGGAATCTTCAGAATTTCCTCTACCATCATCAGAGCTTTATTTTAACTGAAGTCATACAATATTACCACACTAATACTGCAGCACAACTCTAAGGAAAGACAACAACAACTACAACAAACAAACCACAAAACAAACAAATTGACCAGAAAATTTGTAATAATTGCCCAATGTGTTTGCTTTGGTAAATCCTAGAATACAATCTAGCATTCAAAAGATTAACAAGAAGTGACAAAATGGTATTGCCATATAGAGCACAGGCTTAACTAGTAAAACAGTGCAAGTAATACATCAATACAGGAAAGAACCGTCACCTTCTCAAGAGCCTGAATGTAGCAGGAAGAGCACAATGGGAAAAAAAGTTTCACACATGGATCCCAAAGGCAGGCTGGGATGTTCAGCGCAACAACAAAAAACCCAGCAGACAAACAGTAGGAGAAGGTCTTTCAAAAGAGTTTGGCTCATTGCTTACAGTGATATCACTTACTGATGTCTCCTCAAACTGCTTAAGCAATCTTTGCAGACTGATCAAGATGAAGGTTTCCAGTCATTCTCTAAGAGGGAGGGGAAGAAACAGGACAGCAGCATTTGATAAGCTGCCCAACATGCAGCTTTCTTCTGTGTCACAAGACTCCCTACTATGTTCTCGGAAAGAAAAGCCAACACCAGCAGAGTGACAGAGCTCAGGCTGAAGTAACACGCGCTGCGAAGCCAGCTGAATCACTCTAAGAGGCCCTGACTCTAGACAACCCCCTCACTTCAGTGGGAGTTTGACTTATAACTTATTACATGTAAGCTTGTAAGCTGAATCCTTCCCCCAGGGACCAAGTAGTAGCAGTCAATACTTACAGTCAGAAGAGACCTCTTTAAGAGAACAAAAGCTTTAAGCTGCTTGGCTCCACCTGGCGTGTACTTACTCAATGTGCAGATGTCACAAGTTCCATTAGATGAGTAGTTACACGAAGTGATCACCACTCCAAGAAAAGATTTCAGGTAATGTGCAGCTACTAAACCCTGTTTCACCTAGAAATTCAAATGGCAAGACTCCTGGAGGGCTGGTCAGGTGCCAGAACCATCTCCACGCACTTCACTTACGCTGGCTGCATGCTTGGCTTCCAAGGGATTTTCTTTTCAAAAGACTGAGAAAGGTGTAACAATTATGCAGCAGTGGGAAGATGCAATGGAAATCATGAAGGCTTAAGTTGTACCTGTCATGTCAACACCTTCAAAGTTATGGCATAGTCAGAGCTAATGTCTGTTTATGAAATCAGTAACTAGCACATGATACAAAGTCAGCATTATCTACAGCTCTCACTCAACCACCCACTCCCAGCACAACCACCACCTCACCAAAATAAGTCAGAAAGTCAAGAGCAAAAGTGTACTAAGTGAAGGGGACCTCTTACTTATGCAAAGCAGTTTTGCACTTTGCTTACACGGCCAGCTGTGCTCCAGGCTGGACCAACTCTGCCTATACAACTGAAACCCATCACGAGAATTTCACACAGTCTTGAAGAAGTCATTAAAATGCGTATGGTTATCAATTCCAGTCAACATCCTTTCATTTAATATCTGTCATCAAAACAAAAGAGAACTCAGTCACCAGCTTTGGCTTTTGTTTAGGAGGTACAGACCCACCTTGCACTGGAGAAATCTTGCCCCAGCTTGTGCTGTATTCCCTCAGTCCAACAGAAAATATCATCAGTTCACCCATGATGAAAGAGAACAAACCAGAGGCTTTACCTTCATCAGCACCAGGACAACTAATGTCGACTTCCCCCTGATACACCCACGTCAATTCGGGAGTTAGCTTAACTAGGTCAGGTGAGGAGCAGTCCTCTGTGTCACAAACAATCCTGCCCGGGACAGAAAGACTCCTCAAACTCATCAATGTAGGGTGGATTTTCATTGTGACCTCTATCATGGTGGATATAAAGACCAGTGACAATCTCAAGACCGGTGGGCTTTAATGGGTTTTGAACCTCGGCTGTTTGCTTTGTCCTCACATGAATCATCCTCAGAACAAAGCATTTCCACCATTAAATTCTTTCACTGTAGCCTTCCAATAGCTTTTAATACCTTGAAATGTTACAACAAACTAACCCTGATGTCTTGAGAAAGAGACATCCAAACAACTAAAGCAGACTCTAATGCACCTGGCCTAGCAAGTTTTCAGTGGTAAATTCCAGCTCATGCTGGAAATAAAGGGATAAATGTGGCAAGGTAAGTGAAGCAGCAGATGCCCTAACACAAGGCACAGATGTAAACACAGCGGAATGGATTTGCCCAGAATCTGTACAGATTTTTGCACCAGAACTTGTCTAAAAGCACGAAAAAGCTTACTGAGGGGAAGAGAAGAAAAAGGAAAGGTTGAATCAAGAGGTGTCTGCACCTTTTTTAGTTTCAAGCCTAGGAAAGTTTGTATCATCAGTCAACACTTTCCAAGCTGCAATAGACAGACAGTATTTTTATTTCCCATGTTAAAGGCTAAACAAGCTGGTAGAAGCTCGATGGGAATCAGGAGATGCAGCCACCTTAGCTGCAGTATCTAGCATCTCTTCCAGACAGCAGCTTCTGAGTTTGGAGCTGTCGGGTCCAATAGACATCTCTCTCAAGACACTATGTTGGCTCCCAGCCCCGCCTCTGTGCTGCCTTTGGCATCTGTGCAGTAGAGAGAGTCCTCAACCGTGCACTGCTCCCAACATGGATATCCGCAGCACAGAAGCGGAGACAGGGAGTGCCAGGCACACTCAGTAGCCAGTCCCTGATTGAAGCTACCTCCTCTCCCAGTAGGTATTTAAGACAGGAATAACAGTAATATCCCTCTCAAAAGCCCTGGAAGGAGGACTGAAGGACACTACCATTGCAGGAGAGAAAGAGATGAAGGTTAAAGTGAACTATCTCAAGATAACTGACACTAAAGTCGACTGGGAAATGCCAGTGCTCTACTCAAAATTCTGCAAGCTTTAGAAATGAAATTATCTGCTCTGGTAACTAGATTACAAGAGGGCTGCCTGAAATTATTTGAATATCTATGAAAACTCTTTAAAGAAAACCCACGCCTTACTGATGCTGCTGCAATTCAGATACTTTGAAGATTAGCTGGATTACTTCTCTCTGAGCTAGACGCAAAGTTTACCATAATCTTTTCTTCTCATTTGTACTGTAGGAAGAAACTCAAACAAGCAAGGGTGTCTGCCCATCGTCATGGCATCTTAATATCAAAGGATGTGTCCATAGTTAAGGCAGTAGGCGAGGTTGAAGAAAACTTATAAATGTGTCCAAGGACTGGAAACTAGTAGTTTCTAGTAGTTTTGTCACTACGTGTTAGATCACTGGAAGGCAAATATGGGATGAGTAGCAGCAAAGAAAAGCAGTCAACTTCAAAACAGTACTTCCTCATTCAAAATCTAACAAACATAGGGCCTAACCCTTACTCATGTAAGTGCTAGAGCTAAAACATATGACTAATCACCTGAGCATAGAATGCAGTCAGGCCACTGATAACCATTTGGATAGCAAGTAACTGTTAAAAAAATTAAATGGGTGTACACTTGCTTGCATGAAAGGATAATATTTATTTTATTCAGCAATATCATAGATATGATTCCATTTGCAAAGATTTGCAGAACATGAATGGCATTGGCCACAAAAACATATAATTACAGAGTTTTAAAAAAGCTAAAAAGGTAATATGAAAGTCTTTTCAAAACTGATTTGCATTGCTAGAGACAGTAGAAGTTGCACTCAATTGATTTTTGCAGTTAGAAGTAGTCAGTGAAATTACGAAGCAAAATGGTTTTCCTCTAGAAACTTAATAGGATTTCGATACTCACTGCAACACAGTAGAAACTTAAATTCTCAGGATGTCTCACTGAAATCAGTGGGACTCCTCAAGTCTTAACTGTTGGCCAGTCACAGCTTTCTATACATTACTCACCGTTGTGCTGACTGATTTTGTTCTTCATATATCTTCATACATACAATATTATTTGAAAGTAAACTAAAATCTTACAAACTTGTGAAACCCAGGTGAAGAGTATGCAAAATCAGAGCTGGCCATTTTAAAATCAGGCAACTATCCATAAGATCTTTACTTTACTTACCTGGAAAGATGCCCTATATGAACATTAACATACTAAGGCAGAGTTTTTCAAGCTTCAACATTTTTTTTTATTATAAATATTCAACTCACTCTTGTACAGAGGTGTGTACCACAGCTAGCCAACCCATAGCTCCTGACTAGTTTAGGTGAATCTCAAAGTGGCGATATATTGCGTATCCCTCACACCATGGAGTAGTAGGAAGGACCACTGGAAAGCCATCATCTTCTTCAGTCCATGAACTACATTCCTCAGAGTTCTCAGAGGGACATCACCCTCACTACAGGCCTCACGGCTCTTGGCCCCACAGAGATTTCGGTGTATAAGAAGGTTAGCTGCTGTGCTAGAGAGCATTTCAAGTTATTTTTTTCTTCTTTTGAAAAGCCAAGAAATTACTTGAATTGGATAATTTAAGCTTAAACATCAGTCATTTAATCAAAATTAAAGAAAGGCATGTTTTATCGAGGAAGCATGCCACAGATGCTGTGTATTCTAATACTCTCACGTGTAGCATGAAGCAAATGTGCTGCAAGTCCCTCAGAGGCATCTCGTTTACAAGGAAGGCATGTTATATTTTTAGTTGTGTCTTCCTGGGGTATGGTCTTGACAGGATCTCTCTAACGAGCTGAGTTACAGGGAGTTGCTATTAGTGAGGGCAGCTGAACAAACTCACAAACACGGCAGGGAGGTGCAGCAATGACTCAGGCAGCAGAGCCCTGTCAACGTGGGCACTGCTCGCACAACACTTCAGTTGGCAAGGGCAGAAACTCCACCTCTGGGAAACCATGTTCCAATGAGACCTAAAATAACAACCTCAAGCAGCTCTCCCATATGCTTTTTTTTTTCCTGAAGGATTCTTACATGCAGGATCCTGTATAAATCTCAACTCTGACAACTTTATTCTGCCTGCCTACCGATTTGCCAGCTCTGTTAATTTTGCAAATATGATCTTACAAGAGGCAGCCAACACACCATAAAATGGTGGTTTAGAGATAGCTATGCCATATTTTTTTACTTGAATTTAGCTGGCTATAATGAACCCCACGTTAGAGAGTGTAAGTATAGATACTGAGAACAGAGAGCCAGCACCTCCTTTTCTCCCATCTTCCGATGGCACAACACTAGAAAGACAAGGGTGACAAAGGGAAGGCAACAAAGTGGGAAGACGCTAAGATAAAGACCATCAAGAGGAGGAAGAGGACTTGGGCCTACTGGACAATGAGACCAAGAATGGAAACAAGGGAAAGAAATGGAGGGAAAAAGAATTTTAGGGCTGGAAACAACTGTATATAGAGACTGGAATTAGACATTTATACCTTAAAAAGGTAGATTGGCTGCAGCTAACTATGTAAAAGGGTCCAGGCTTAGCAAGATAGAAATAGAGATGGATATATTCATATATATATATATATGAATATAATATATAGATATAATTTTACATGATCATAGTTGAGATTTTCCTGCTGGCTTAATAAAACTAACCTAGAAAACTATCTAGAAAAATAGAAGGGTACTAGGAATATCACTCAACCACTCTGAAGCTAGGTAATCTAAGAAAGGAGGCTACCTGTGACTTCAAAGTTCATTTCCCTTGTGCATGAAGATACTGTTAAACTTCCTTCCTCACCCCATCCAAGACCTGTGCCTCATTCAGTGCAAAAAATGGATGACACACCGGTCAAGAAAGATGAAGCTACGGCATACAGAACTCCTGCTTTGCTTGATGGAAGCTGGATGCATTTCAGCATAGCCATAGTACCAATGGATGGGGGACTCTCTAGGCAATGCGGTAGGAAGGTACAGGAAAAGAAGTAAGGGGGAAGGAAGGAAAGCAGTTACACGAGCCGAATGATGCCTTGTGGGTATTATCCCAACACCTGCCAAAAAGTTACAGTGCAAGATGGAGAAAAGTCATCCCATCTAGCGACTAGCTATGCTCTCCATCCTCTACATTCCCATAATCTGGAGCCAGACTTTGAAGTCTGGAGAGCACTACAGCTGACTTCAACTGCAGTTTGAGCTCTGAAGAGACACAAAGTAAAACACCACCAAAAAGCCTAAACAGGCTCTTGAGGTGCAGGAAATCAGTCTACATTTCTCAATCATCGTGCCAAAAGTGTCTGGCTGACACTTTGACGGAAACTGGTACAAGTATTAAAGCTAAATTTGTCAAAATGTAAAATGGGACAATATCTTTTCACTATAAAGGGGTGCTGTAACAGCAGTTCTCTATAATAAGACACCACTAGTCAGAATAGCAAAGAAAAGCCCAGAGGAAATTAAAAATTCTGTATTCATTACGGCATTTGGATAGGGGGCAGAAATAATACATGGACCACATACTGAACTATGGAGACGTTTAAAAAAAAAAAAAAAGAAAAAGACCTGAATCACTATCCCTTTCCTGAATAAAGCAGGGTCCTGATGCATGCTGCAGCTAGGAAATCAGACTGTCCTACGGACTAGCCAGCACGATGCCAAGCCAGGGTTTGCACAGACGATCTTAATTTTGGAATTATTAAATCTGATGCTTTAACCTTTGTACACTTCTGTCTTGTCAGATGTTAAAGAAGAAGAGGTTATGTTATTACGATCCCCCACTGCTGTTCCAGGGTAAAAAGAGAGTAGGAGAGAGAGAATTTAAGAAATATGCAAATAAGTCTAGAACAGCATACAAAGACAACGCAGGAGAGAAAAGCAAGCCTGTGGGACGAGGGACCCACAGCGCCAGCGAGCCTGAGCAGCGCAACGCACAGCATGCAGCTGCCTGGTCCAAAAGCAGTACCCTGTAGAGCTTCACTGCACCCAGCACACTTAATCTGCAACCCAAATAATCTCCCATGAATAATCGAGAGTTGACTGTGTATAGCAGAACTCTATTAACCTCACAACTCATCGCAGCAGCCCACGTCCTCGATAAACTGCTTAGCAATCAATTAACCGAAAGTGCATGGCCTCTTACAAACATCTTGAGTCTAGTAATGGGATGCTTGCCTCCACGGCCCAAGCTACACTATAGCTTCACTTCGGATCCATAAATTTTGAAGACGTGAGGGATCTGTGATCATCATCTAATCGTTCCCCTCCAGATAAGAACCTGATTCCCAACTCTTGTGGCATTTCATCTCCTGAATCAAAGCTATCGAAAGCTTTGGACGTTATCAGTAAAAATACAATTTACAAAACTTCCAACTCAAGATTATCTCATGGGCAGTAGCTCATGCAAAATAAGGTCAGCAATCACATCTACTCCTCCAGCCTTTATGATTATCTAAAATGGAAGATATGACTACATACAATTATCCTGTTAGGTCAAAGACGAGGTATACTGACCAGGCACTTAAATTAAATGTGCTGAAGCCAACGTTGCACCTCTATTGTGTGAAAAAAATAAAAGGATTTCAATTTCTACTGGTGTGAGAGAGATAAGGACGTTTCCGACCACTTAAGTCATATGGAAGTGGGAAAGGAGAACATCTCAGACTGACTCTCAAAAAGGCCACTTTGGCTTCTTAGGAATCTGGCTAGCATAGAGGAAGGATATACAAAATACATGGAGCAAACAGTCCCCCAGTTAAGGACTGAAAACCTGTCCAGCTAGCCAGCTATACAGTTGTCAGCGTTCACTGCAGAACTTGCATCATCTTCAACAGAATTTGCACAAGGAACAAAGCTTTGTTATCGCCATGCAAAAAACATCGACACAAGAAACGTGCCTTCACTTTCATTTATGCTTGACAGAAAAATTTGAGAACTCTCTTTGTCTCCACCTCAAAAAATAAATAAAACCTATAAGAGTAACGTATGAGAGACTACCTGTAAAGCAAATGTCATGTTATATCACAAGACTAAGTCTTACTCTAACTCCTACTAATATTTCCTTTTTTTGCTCCTTACTCACTCATCTAAAACGAAAAGCCAAAAACAAAGGAAATTGCAAGCATTCTCTGTGATTCTCTGGAGTAACCAATATTCTTACAAAAAATAGTTTGGCAAAGGCCTTGTGAGCTGAAGTGATTCATAATTAATTGCCAATATTTTAAAGGAAAAGTTTCCATTAAATAATATATGGAAATCGGACATTTTGAAAACCAAAGTAAGATTCTTGGGACCACCACTGACTAACAGCAGCCAGGCAAAACTACTGGCATAAAATATAAATCAGTTGTATTGACTCTCCCACTTTTTCCAAAGCAAAGTGAAAAGCTGAAGTCCAGCTGGGGAGGGAAAAAAGTCAAGATTAGGGATCTTGCACAGCTCTTTGTAAATTTAACTGCAGACCCAAGATTTCTGTTCTTTTTTGCGTAACAACAAATGTAATAAAATCCTGAACTGCCTTTATTATTAGCCTGAAATATCCTTTTGGAGCAAGTAAAAACTAGCTATCAGCAACCGTGAAGGGCAAAGCAAGTTTTTGCAAGAAAACACCTTACCAAAACTCCTCCAAAGCAAAAACCAACCAAGAGTGGCGTAAAATCGCCCATGGAAAACATCTCCCTTCTCAGATATAACTACTCCAAAACGGCAAAACCAAACCGAAACATAGAAGTCCATTTTTAACTGTGCCTAAACACGGCGCAGGTTCGCAAACGAAGCTCTGAATTTTTAATTCCCGCGCGAACCACCATCCCGCGTCACCAGTTCAGCACCAAATGCCCCTTCCTTATGGGCCAGGGCTCTCCCATACAGGCAGCTGGCACAAAACAACCGCGACAACGTTAGAGCTGGTGCAACCCACCGCCCCCAAAGGCAGGTCTCCCGCCGGGCAGCACGGACGGGGCCGAAGTTTGGGGCGAGCTCCGCCAGCCCCGGGGGGCGGTTACAGCTCCCGCTCGCCCTCAGGATCCAACGGCACCTCCGGGTGCCCCCGGCCCCTCCTGCTCCCCGTCCACCACCGCGGCAGGCAGCGGTATCCGCCTTCCCGAAGCCACCAAGCGAAATATGTGTGTGTGTATATATATATGTGTGTGTGTGTGTGTCTATAGGCACGCGTGGCGTCGGGCCGTCGGCGCTCCTTTCAGCACCACCGCCTCGTCAGCGCGCAGGCCCCGCCGAGACCCCTCCAAGGCAGCGCGGACCGCGGCCCGGCCCCCCAACCCTCCCCCGCCCCGGGCCCGGCACCCCGCGGCCTCGTCGCCGCCTCTGCGCGGCGGCGCGCAGCCAGGCAGGGAGGCGCAGCCGCCGCCCCGCGGCCTTGCCGCCCGCGGCCGTTGGGCACCGCGCGCGCGCTCCCCCCTCGGCGCGGGCACGTCCCCTCCCGCCCTCCCCCTTTCCGCCCCGCCGCGGGGAGCGCCGCCCCCGCGCCGCCGGCCACCGCGGGCCCCCGCGCCGCCCACACGGCCCCCGACCGCCGCCTGCGCCACGGCGGGAGGCCGCGGGGCCCGCGCCGCCGCCGCCGCCGCCGCCGCCGCCGCTCACCGCTCTTGACGTCGCCGGGCGCCGCGCCGCCCGCGGCCGCCGCGCCGCCCGCGCCGCCGCCGCCGCCGCCCGCGCCGCCGCCGCCGCCGCCGCCGCCGCCCGCCGCCGCCCCGGCCCCGCCGCCCGCCGCCGCGGCGCCGCCGCCCGCCGCCGCGGCGCCGCCGCCCGCTGCCGCCGCCCCGTTCTCCTGCTCGTCGCCGCTGCTGTTGGCCCGCTTGTTCTTCTTGCCCTTGCCGCCCTTCTGGTTCGGCATCGCCGGGCCCGGCCGCCGCGGCCGGCCGGCCGGCGGGCGGGCGGGCGGGCGGGCGGCGGCGGCTGCGGAAGGCGGCGCCGCCGCTACCTCCGGCTCATGGCGGGGCCGCGGCGGCCGCGCTGCGCTGCGCTGCGCCGCGCCCGCGGTGGGCGGCGGGGCCCGGGGCGGGGGGGGGGGAAGGACGGGACGGGGAGGGCGCAAGGCGTGTCCCGCTCGGCCGGCCGCCGCCGCCCCGCTTCCTGCCCGAGCAGGCGCTGGCGGCAGCGGGGAGCGGAGCGCGTCGCGGGGGGAGGTTGGGGCTGAGCTAGGCGAGGGAGCAGGAGGGGCTTAGCGGCAGCCGGAGAGCCCCGCGCCCCGCCGCCGCGGGTTTGGGGGGGGGTGTTGGCCCCCTGCCCTCGCCTCGGGCGCCTGGGCTGGAGGGGTGAGCAGCACCGTTCCCGAGGAGAGCCCAAAAACCCTGCAAGGGTAAAGGTTCGGGGGTAACGCTGGTGATTAAAAAAAATAATAATAATCAAAATAATGCAATCTCTTATGCTGGGGGGGGGAGGCGTTGAGGGTCCCGAAAGTCGTACTACGTTACAGCCCTGAGTTGTGGTTTCGGGAGATCGTTTGATTGCGGTGATGGGGAGCGATAGCAGGGGCGAGCCTTTAGGGTACAAGTTGGATGAAGACTGTCAAACTGCTGCAGCCGTCTCCCGTAGAGCTCGGGGTATCTGCCCCCCCCCATCCCTCCCGAGAGAGGGGCGAAGAGCCTTCGCGCAGGGGCGGCAGCTCCCAGCTCCTGCAGGAGTCCGGGCGCAGTGAGAGGCACTGCGGAAAATCGGTAACAAATATTCCCGGGATTCCCGCACCGAGAGGGGCGAGACGCTGCCAGTCAGCTGCAAAACAGCAGCGCTCTCCACATGCCTTTGCCTCTCTGGCTGAGGAGCAGTGGCTCCCCACTCCCAAATACTGCCCGCTGGTGTGCTCATGTTGGTACCTACCGATTTATCCAGCCTGAGAATGAAAAATACAAACTGTCATGGGAACAGCGTGTGCAGTTATTCTGAGCCTGGCAAGCCTTTCCTTGTGCACAATTTCCCTTTTTTTTTTCCTTCCGACCCAGATCCTGCAGATTAGGTTCCCATGATTTCTTTAAGGAAGAAGCACAGAGACACACACAAGAACGTGCTCTCATAGAGCAGCTTACAGTCTGTGCCTGATCCAGTCTGCGAGGAAGAGTGAACTGCCTGGGTAACAGAGGTTAAATCAAAGTCGATAGGTCAGGAAACCATAATAAGGGAGGTTTGTTTGATGGGAAGTTGACACAGTTATGATGGCCAATATTTATTGGCCAAACTGTTTGCCTGAAACAAACCCTAACTTTTGTCTTGTGAGAAACTGGGCACATATCCTGGATCATCTTGTGCCTAGTTTTCCAAGACTAGCCACTATAATTTCAAATACTCTTTGAGGCAGCTATTGCATAAAAAGTTTTTAGTCACACGGCCTAGTTTCTTTGCCTGCAGACATCAATATTTTAGAGACTTTAAAGAGTTCTGCAGTGTCTTGTGTTGGTGGAAACCTTCTGAAATAATTTACTTTTCAGTATCTTGTATTCCCATAGCTAAATGTCGTGCCTACCTTAGTTCACAGCTTTGAAGCTTCTGAACTGCCTTTCTGTCTGGAAACTGGAGGAACAGAGAAAACGTGGCCAATTACTGAGACGGCAAGTTTGGGCAAATCTCGATCTCAGTCATATGAATCGGAGAATTTCCATTTATTTTAATAACATTGGATTTCTCCCTTATTTCTTAGGTCTCCAAGACACAAGAATGGATCCCTGCTCACTGGCTAGAAAATGTACTCGCCTGCAGTAACAAGCGATGAGACCATAGGAAGTCCTTCCGTGTTCCTATAAAACAGTAAAAACTTCACAGAAGGAAAATAAGGGGCTGATTCTCTTACCCAGAGTAGGTGAGGAATTGTAGATCAAATGTTCCAGTTTGATCCAAGAAAGCTAGCTACTTATTGTGCATCAACAGGGGAGCCAAAGGAGTAGCTGCTTAAATGCTTTGTCTGGGTCCAAGAGTGGAATGGCTTAAACTTCAGTTTCACAATATTTAAACTTCCTTGCAAAGGTCAAATCTTGGCAAAGTCCCATCAGCCTTTATGCTTTGTGCATTTTGTGCAGTTTTCTAGGTGAGACCTCCCTGGGGTGAAATCATAGAAATGTACCCTTGGCCTGTGCAGAGATCCAATAATTCCTGGCAGTTGCAGTAGTCGTAGAGATCTGCCTTATTGTTCCATAGGAAGACAAAAAAAAATCTTCCACAATTGTGCTGAGTACCTGTTGGCTCACACAGAGAAAGTGTCTGCCTCTCAAGTTTTTTTGTTCAGATCTACTTAGTGAAGTAGTGACAAGTTGTATATCGGTATAAAGCACCATTATTAAATGTACATCCAAATGAAAAGCCTTTGGTTAAAATTTCTGAGGAAAGATTTGTAGCAAAGTGGCAAAACTTGGGAAATGAAAAAACTACCACGATTAACAAAGAGCAGAAGGGTTGTGAGTAGCAGCAGAAAGACTAAAGGGGGCTCCTGGGTAATCACAGCAAGATGAAATTTCCTGCTTCAAGTGATATGTTGTCTCTAAACTGACTTGGTATAAACAAACTGGACTTACCCTGTTGTCAAGGATAACTCTGTGATCAGGGACAAGCAAATTTAGTGCCACAGGTGTATAGCATGGATAATGGCCTTTGAGTGAGTATACTTGTCTAGAAGACTGCAGAGATTTCTGTGGCTGTGAGCCAGTTGTGAGCCAGGATTATGACCTATAACAAGTTTTCGGTAGACCAGTGAGTAGCAGCAGGAGGGTTGGGCAGGAGAAGGTTCAAGGTACAGACAAGTTTTACGTGTGAAACTCATCTGAACTTTCTCTGTTCTGTCATTTATACTGCCTAACTTCCCCTGCCTGCTGACTGATACATACATAGTCAAACTGTTTAATGTCATCAGTTTAGCAGCTAAGAGGAAAACAGCTAACACAGAGACAGCCTCACAAAACAGCTAGCACAGAGGCTCACGCAGACGGACCTTTACTGTAATTTCTCGGGGAGCACAACGCTTGCCTTCGTGCCAGATCATCCAACCAGTTTATTTTGTCAGATGCTCGGCTACAGACTTTTCTAAAGACACAGTTAATAAGATGTTGATTGTATGAAGGAAATACCTGAATATTTAGTATGAGCAATTACACTAACAAATTAATAATGTAAGGTGGTGTCAAAAGCAACAGGTTTGTGACACACCGTTGCCACAGTCCTCTGCTGCATGCGCTTTCCTACTTATACCAGTGGGTGCTGGTGGGGGCACGAGGATCCCTCCACCATCACAGTGGGTGGTGTCCCCCCACCAAAGGCCCTCTCATTCTCCATCCCTTAGAACTGAACTGGCTCTGCTCACGTCTGGGGGTCCTCACGGTGCATCTTCACAGGAGGCTTGTCCTGGAAATTTGTCTTTCTGACAAGTGTGACTAGTCTATACCAACTGGTATTGCCAATTCTGCATAATCAAACCAAATCCGGTACAGTCTTTTTATCTTTCGTAACTCAATAAGTGACCCTTTTTCTTAAAGATCATAGATATTGCACAGACAGTAGCTGTGACCATTTCACTCTCAAATCACTCATTTTAAAAGCCCGTAAGGAGTTACATTATTTGCACAGATTTTGAAAAACTTAACTGGATGTCTTTTCGCACCTGGATCTTTCTATTTTATCATGTTTTCTCAGGAGTTCCTTTATCAGAATAGATATGGTGTCCTCATTTAATAACTAGAGAAGGAAGATGTTAGCAAAGTAAGTCGCCGTACACTGCCTTGTGTTCTTATTTGCTCTTATTTTCCGATATGTTATTTCTTTCTCTACATAAGCTAAGTGCTCGCAACAGTCCCAGAAACCTGACCTTAGCTTACTTGATTTGCAGATGCTCACAAATTGTTCAGTCTCACTGAATTTTGATTTAGAATATAAAAATAGCAGTAGAGGGTCAGACTGAAAATCCATGTAGCCCAGTACCTTGCCTCTGACAGTGGCCAAAAAATCAGATCAATGGGAAAATTTATAAGCACAGATTTTATTCCTTGAAGGAGTAAACAGCTGGGAGGACACCTTGACCCCAGTTGTAGTAATCAAAACAGTGTCAAGTTTGCACATTTCCAAAGAGGTGTACATAGAAAGGAACAAGAGACTTCGAGAAAATGTACTAGTGCTGTTTTCTACAGAGAAGAGCAATTCCCTTAAGTAGTATATTTTGGTTGTAAGGGTATTGGCCAGCATTTCGTTCATGGTGTAATCTCATGTGAGGTTAAAAAATGAGCTGAGAGCATCAATAACAAAAATAAACGACTATGCCCAATCAGTGCAGGAGCAAACAAGGCTGCTCCAATAGATGCAGAGTAGACATTTCAAATCAAGATCATATTCTGAAAACAGACTCAATTGACAAGAAATGAGAGTAGATAAAGTAGTGCCATTTTACTTAAATTGCTGTCATAGATAGAAAGCCATATTCCACTCCATGGCTGTCACCAAGAGTGAGAGAGTGCTAATGGAAGAGGTTGTGAATCATACTAGAATCTTCTTGTCTGAATTATTTAGCACAAATATACTGTATTATAAACATTTTATTTAGGTACATTCGTGGAAGTGTAGGATGATGAAGAAAGAATTAGATAAAGATTAAAATAGTGGGAAGTGCAGCTCAACCCTCTGTAATCCTCCCGAACCACTTTAAAATGTCATTTCAATTCCAGTCTCAGGATGATCAAATAAAATTATCCGTAACCAAGAAAAAAAAGTCCTTTGTGGGAGACAAAACAGACTAATTTGACCTATTTGTTTTACTGCTAGTTATTTTATGTATCCAGATAATGCGATGCTGCTCACCAAACTGTTTACGGTGACTAAAATGTCACCTCTGGGCTCCAGATCAGTGGCAGGGTTTGTTAGCTCCGCTGCTACTTTTCAAAACTGGGTAGGTGATGAAGTTAAAGGCAATCATATCAATTTCATATAGCTATTGCTGAGATGGCAGGCAGTGCATGTATTTTCTAAGGAAGCATCGTGTGTCTGGGCAAAATATCCATTCTATGGGAAACCGCTAAACACAAAATTATCCACAATCTGGAAGTTTTTCTAGTTCTCCAGGGGTATTTACTGCAAAGAAGCTGTTAGCACTTTTTGGTCATGTCTTTAAAAAAAATACAATGTAATCCATAAATTGTTACTAATTCTTTGAATAATGGATACTGTTTTTTTGCAAAGGCCCCAAGCAGTATACGGGCAAGTTTTCTCACAGTTTGTAGCAAGGTGGTATATCAACAGTTGTTGAAGGAGAAGCGATGAAGAGCTCTTCATATTGTGTTTGTGGTGTTTACTTTTTAAAACTGGATTGAATTTCAAAACACGAAGTGGAGAAGTGTACGCCATCCCTGGAATCCGTCTCCTGTTGTGAAGGGGGTGACATGCGAGGGATTGGTCTCCTGTTATAATTGTGTGGAAACTTCTGACTTTGGGGATGTCTAATGAGATCCCGAGAGACAGGTTGTGCTCTTACTAATTGCTCTTACTCATTTGAACAGCAGGATTGTTTTAGACATTTGCGGTAGGGAAACTGCAAAGCACCGCAGAGCTTTACATGAAAATAAGAAAAGTGGCGTTGTGTAAGTGCTCAAGTGAGTTTGAGAGCTGACAATCACAAGTGAAGGACCTGACTCCAGCAAAGCACGAACATAAAACTCAGCGTGTGCTTAAATCAATTCCTGCTGCCTCAGGCCTTATTTCCCAGTATCGCTACCAGGGCAGGCTGCAGCCACCACACACCTGGGGCAAACAGGGCAGCTACGGCTACGTCACAGGTACAGGGTTTCTCCTGCCTCCTGCGTACAGCTAATATACAGGTTTATCTGTCCCTTCTCAGCCTCCAGGTAAAACCCTGCATGATAATAACTGGCGGTTATTATATATTACAAATCTGAAGATATCGCCGATACACATAATGATTGAATATACCCACCGCTTTAAGTAGAAGGGCAGCCTTGAGTTCAGTGTTTGCTGTTCTCCCACCATCCTCTCTCTCACTAACAGATGGGCCTTATATACAAGTTATGTTTCAGTTGCTTTACGCTAACAAAAGCAACAATCAAAACCACCATTGCAGCCACAAAGAAGAGTGAGGATTAAAGTCTAGTCCAGTGTGCCTGGAGGCTCATTTGCATTCCCTGTTCTGGCTATTCCCCACTTTTTGGCTTTATAAAAGACTCACCTCCCCCCCAGCACGCTTCTTTCTGTCCTTCAGACAAGAGAGCTGAAAAGCTTTCCTTGATGGGGGACAGAAGATCATGTTCATCACACCTCTTCCGTACGTAACACTTGCACATCCTATATTTCTACCACAATTATCGTTTAATTTATGCCTCTCCAGGAAAACACGCCAGTCGTCTCGGCGGTCGCCCCGTTTATCGTCCGCGGCTGCGAGACCACCGGCCAGGTGCAAGGACAATGGCTGTCTCTTAATTTCCCTGCACCAGCTGTTCCCCTCAGCACGCGCCCAGCCTGGGTCCTGCTGGCGGGAACCCTGCTATGGCTGCTGCTGCAAGTTTAATTTTATTTTAAGGGCTAATCCAGACTGCTCATTCTGAAAGCATGCATAAGTGTATCGAGGGGTAAGTACATTTTATAGAAAGGCATATTCCCTGCTTTAAATCTGTCATAGAATAACTTGCAAATCTACATAAGCTTTTCCACTTTTTTTTCCCCCGGACTCACAGAAGATGAACATTAGTATGATAACATAACGCAAGCAGAGCGGTGGTGAATTATGTTAACCTGCTACTGATGCCTACTGAGATTGGTTTTCCAGCATATGGTTTAAATTGTGACTCAAATCACAAGTGATAGCCATCCAAAGTCCAGTACCTGCTAAAAACAGGTCCATGCCAAAAAAGGAGCCTGCAGTACATCTCAGCCCTACAAAGACCCCTGAGCTAGCAGGGAACCCCTTTCCTCGGATCGGCTTATGAACGCAGGGACCGACCTGCACCAAGCAGCTTGTAGCACCTAGGACAATACTTATTTTGGCTAAAAGCTTTTCTGCTACGTGGACATCTGAACAGGAATAGGAGTTTGTAATGAGTTGATGGCACTGGAAAGAAAGGAAAATTTGTGCAGTAAATGTAACGAGGGCTTTGAAGCCCAGATTGAGCCTCAGTCACCGGATTTCACGATCATCAAATCCCTATTTCCCACTTTAAAAATGAAACAAAATTATGTGTTCTTTCAGAAAATTTTTGGTTCTGGTTTCATGTTCTGCTGTTTACCACAACATTAACTGTGAAATTTAAAAAAGTTGCTTTGAACAAGACAATCTGTAGCAAAAGGAGAGAAATATTTTTGCAGTTGTACGAAAAACAATGCAAAAAAAATGAGAAGTTAAATCAGGAAAATCTTTTCTTAGGCATAGACTTAGCCTTATTGATGTCATTCACAGGATTCTTCCAATTAATTGTTTTTAATTTAATTTTCCAACTAATTGGTTTATTTCCAAACCTCTTGCATTAATATTAAATGGAGGCAAAACTTAGTGTCTTATATTTATGGCAGTTACATTTTAGTTACTTCAATGAAGATTTACCTACCCTTCTCTTTTCTCCTAACTCAGTCTGTTATATTCTCAGTCATAATTCCCCACTTCTGCTTCTAAGATTTCTGCTCGCTTCCCTCCAGCAGAGGAAGGAATTTGCCAGTACTTCGACCTTTCTCTCTCTGCTCATCTAACCTGAGTCAGTAGATGTCAAAGGTAGCTTAGTTATTTCATATTTTTTTCCAGTTTTATCTGTTATTCTTTGTGTGGACTCAGGTGTCTGCAGAATAGTACATTCTTTTCTTCTGCAGGCTAACAAAAAAAAGACAATGGTATGCTTTTAAATACAGTAATAACCTCCCCAAATAAAGGAAACTGCAGTCTTTGAGACGTCACTCAGAAATAGGTTCAGTTCTAATAGACTCCATATCAGTGACTCAAAAATGCGCACGTAGCCAATTGAACTGTCACTTCATGCTGAGATACAGAGATGGAGACCACTGGCTATTTCTGGTGAATTTTGACTTGCGGTCCAGATCTGTGTTCTCTTCCTAGCAATTCCATGTGTTTACGGTGTGATGTTGAGCAAACTATTTTATCTCTTTAGCTTAAGATCTCCCATCCATAAAATGGGGACTGTGGTTATCCTTTTTGAAACGTCTTGAAATCCATGGATGAAGTTGTGCCATACAGCAGAAAAATCACCAACGTTATGTATTTACAGAGCAACTTCTAAGAGCCTCAGAATACTGTCCTGAAATTATACAGCAATAAGAAATATAAAGAATATAAACAGTATAGGAGCATAAGGAACGTTCTAGTTAGATAAAGCTGTCTGGAAAAGCTGCATTTCCAGTTCATGGGCAATTTGCCTTTTTTTTTAACCTTTCATTTTTGGCCCAAATCATACAAAACTCAAAAATGATTAATATTTGCTGCAAACTGGAAGTTCCAGGTGAAAATAAAAATCAGAAATACCATGGAAGGATGGTTTCCAAAACAAATTATATTCCCAAATGAATCCTGCATTGTAGATAGTGGCTGCCTCAGATGGGGGTACGGGGGAAAAGAAAATTACTCTTGCAGGATGCCTGAAGAGAACCAGACACAGCTTGTATATTTAAATTACTGCTCCTTTTCTTTTTTTTTTTATCCTAATCCTTAGCCAAAACTCAGGGTTCTGTATTTCTTTCATGTTAGGAAGAGAAATTAATAATAAGAGAAGTGGATGTCATTGACACAACTTCGCCTGTTTACAAATAATGTACAAAATCTTATTTCCTTGAACAAGGCAGCAATCAAGAAGCTGGAGACAGCTTCGCAGAAGGGGGTCTTGAATGGCGAGCAGCCAGCACTCAAGGCAGCAAGCTCCCAGGAGTTTTTCCCAGTGCCATCCTCCCAGCGCTTATTCAGGCCCTAAGTTATGCTTGGCTCTACCATCTCTTTCTCAGGTACGCTGGTCTCCCTGCACTGCTTTCAGGGCAGCAAGCGCTGCACCCTTGAGATCTGTGTCAAAGCCTCTGTCCCTGGAAGCAGTACTGAGTTAAAAGAATCTACCTCTAACAGTTTCAGAGAAAAGCTAAAAAAATGCTCTCAGTGCAATCTGAGAGCTCAAAAAGGAGAAGATAAGTAAACAGAACCCTAAATGTACTTTCTTAGGCTACAAAAAAATCATTAATTTGAAGACTGTTACTTTAGGCCCAGCTGCTGTTTTGAACATCTGAGATTGGTGATTTTCAGAATCAGACTTTGTTAGCTAATAATTCAGTACACTTTTGCCACATAGACAGACTTATGTGGGCAGGATGGGGCTGGATGATGAATAACCTTTAACATAAAGATGGTATACGAATGCCAATAGCATCCCTGCTTTGCACAGCAGACCACTACAAGATTCAGTGCCCTTGCCATTTCTGTCAAAAGTTGAAAGTCCTCTGTTGCTGTAAGAAGTTGAAATCCCTTTTTTACTCCCAAAGGACAATTTGATTGTGTATCACAGGTTGCACACCAGGAAACATGCATGCACTCAGTATAAATAAATAAAAAATAAATAAACAGTAGTATATATGCAATTTCCTGCAGCAAAGACTGTGATGCCAGCCAGGAAGGATAAACTAAAATAAATGGAGAAATCTTTTCCACTATCTAATATTTGGTCGTTCTTTCCCTCTTTTCTATAGTATAGATCCTTATCCTACTGGAAAGAGAAGCCCAGGTTAGGGAACCTCTAAGAACGCCATGAGCACCAGCAACTCTAATCCATACAGAATTTATGGGGTATTATCCCAGGCACATGATCAAAAGAGGACAGAGAGTGAAGGTATGTTCAGTCTTTGGAAACACTGAGAATGCCTGAAGTTTCTTGAAAAACTGAGCTTTTTTCTTCTTTCTTGCTCTGATGAGCAAGAGTACTCCTGTCAGGTACTGAGTTTACATTTAGATTGCCATGTTGTTTACTAGTCTATTACAAAAGTCAAATAGATGTAAGGTCCAGGTCTGTAAATCCTTTGCAGCCAAACAGAAAAAAAAAAAAATGAATTGACAGAATGAAGACCAGTTAGTTAATGGGAGTGTATGCATGGATGGCCGGTAGGGGTTTCTCATTAACCGCTCTGTTGATTTATATTGTTGTCATCACAATCTTTTTGTATTATGTTTCATTATGTTCAAAGAATATTGTCACCATTAGATTGAAATTTGTCTTCATGGAAGGCATTACCCTTGCTGAAGGACAAGCATGATACTCGTGGACAGCCTATAATACAATTTGCCACCTCAAGCAGCCAGCTCAGGTCCACTGTATCCTCATCGCTATGCACGGGGCCAGCTCAAGAATTTGAGGAAAGGTTAACCAGGTGATTTCAAAACACTCATATCTGCAACTAAGCCTTCAGTTAAAAAACAAACAACTACCTTTGCGTAGGACTGAAGAAGGGAAAATCCAGGTGCTTCCCTGCCTGGAGCTCCCTGGTTCAGGGAGGATTGAAAGCAGCTGCTTTTGCTGGGGTTCATGCTCACGCTGCCAACAACAGCCTGGAGAAGGCATGTCCCGAGGGATGTGTGCATGCATTCCAATTAATTGCAGTTTTCATATAAGACTGTGAAAACAAAGACTAATTAATCATCATTTCTCTTTGTCAAGAAGGTAAATATTATTACCCTCATCTTACATACAGGAAAAACGAGTCATAAAACTATCATAGAAAGACCTGGGGCCGGTGCCAGGACTGGGAAACAGGAATTCAAACTCTCAAGTTTGCTAACTTTCACCCTGCTTCTCTCAAACAATGAAACTGATTTCCTGCCGTGTCAGGAGCCTGATCAGGTCTGGAGCCAGCTCCTCCATAGTGGAGAAAGGTAGCAGACAGCCGGACCTGATGTCCCATGGACCATCCTGCTCAGCATGATCCTGCAGAATCACACTCTTTGCTGGGAGCATGGTGCACTTCGTGGCTTTGGGCTTTTTCTAAATTGTTTTTTGTTTGTTGCAAGTGTTGAGGGGAACTGGAGGTTTGCATATCAACCCCCATGTGGATGCTCTGCGAAGCTTTCTGGATAAAATGGCTCTTGTATCTGTCTGTGGGAATCTACATTTAACTATTCAAGCCACCCCTTTTAGCCCTGCAGCCCCCCTGGGTAGTTCAAGGGGCTTCTGGTGTCTTCTGTAAAACCAAAGCGCCAAGCACCAAAAACTCAGCGACAAGCTTTGAAGACCAGCTAATGTTTCATTTCCACTTCATTTTGAACATTTTGAATGTGTGCATATAGACATAGCTGCAGACTAAAAACTTCTAATTACGAAATAAAACCTAGAAATAGCCAGGACTTTGCTTAAACTCAGAGGTATCTCAGTAAGTGCTTTACAGGTCCCATGGTGACTCTGTCCCTTCCGAAGGGAAGGCAGACCAATACAAACGTCTTATTCCCATTATTATAAAACAATTCATCCTACACATGTATCGAGCTGTACTCATTGTTCATAGGCCTACCAGACTGCCTATCTTGAAATAAGCAAGCAGGTTTTGTTCTGCTTACAATACTTCCCTCCTGTAACAGAACAAAGAAAGAAAACGTATAAAAGAGGAAATAAAAATAAACAGTAAACCTAGCAGAAACAACAAGATGCTTGGCCAAATCCTGTTCTCTGGGGGAGATGAAAATTGATTTATCCTACTAACACATCAGTAATTCTCTGTGCTATAAAAGAACTATCAGGTTCAGCTCATTTTCTCCCTTGGGTTTGGTGCTGAAATCCGCTAGCCTCATACTCAAAAGGAGATCCTTTAATCAAAAAAGCTTAGCTCTTTAAACTGAGTATCATATGTAGCTGATATCGCCCTCCCGTTGTACCTGCTGAGTGTGACTGACTGTAGCGATGTGACAGTGATGTGCTACCAGCAGAGTTTAGCCTCAGTTTGATGAGATAAGGCAAACACAGATTTTGGCACTTGTATTTGGGGAAGACTAATATCAGAGAGTAGGTCTCTGTGAGCGTTACTAGTTCAATGGCAAAACTCTACTGAGCCAGTGTCAAGAGATTAGCCTCAAGGAAGGCATTGAATTAGGACTGTGGGAGAGAAGAAAAGGGTTCAGAGGCCAACGTTGCTGGCTCAGTAGCAGTAACAAGAGGTAACCTGAAGAGGAGTTTTGAGGTTACATGTATCACTGGATACTCCAGCTATATGGAAAAACAAATGTGGGGTGGAGCAAGGGCACATGAGGAAGAGACAAGGATTTGAACCTAGCTCAGGGAGTCCATCTCCAGACAGACTCAACACAAGCGAAAGGGGTGTTCACATGCACAAGGAGGAAGGGGATAGACTTTGTGCTTGCCAATCTGAAGGAGGAAAGAAAGGACTTTGTCACTTCAGTGGGTTTCAGCTGGTTAGGGAAGACAACTAGCTTTGCCCTTTTCTTTCTGGAAGGTAAAAAGACACCCTGTCCTTTATTAAAAAAAAAAAGAAAAACAGGAAAATTTCCACACCGGACAATTCTTGTCCCACCTGTGCAAATATCTTTGTAGCCATTGGCAACAAACTTCAAAGGTCCAGCTGCTTCCAGCCAGCACACCAACACCTGCTGATCCAATCTCCTATGCTCTTATTTTATACCCCCTCATTTTACCAGATCATAGAAAGGCAGGAGGAGGGAGAAATCCATGGGATTTACTTTAATCCCTGAATGCAGCTTTGGATCTGCTTTGTATGGTGTCTGATCCACCCCCTTGCCTGTATAAACAATCCCCCATGCTGAACAGGCAGTTCTACACTGCTCATGGAGAGGAAAAGGAGAGAAAAAAGGGTAGTGAGAAACAGAGACAGTAGATAGTTTAGGTAAGCATAACATAATAGAGGCAGTGTTTGCATTTGTGCCAAAAAATTTCTACTGGTTTTCCTGGCTTCTTTACTAAAATTTGCTTGGCAGAGAGTAATTTTACAGACTCTAGTATGTTTAGCTGTGGGATAGAGCAAAAAATTTGGAAATACCTTTCGTATTTGAATGCACAGATTAATACATATTGTAGTTTGTATGAGTCTGGCTTTACATATGCCTAGGATTTAAATGTAAATCTCTGCCAAACATAGGAGTTTTTAAGAGGGTTAATCACATAGCTTTTTTTACAGTGTGTGAAGTGATTTTAAGCCATTGGGGAGCATTAATACC